>NC_034185.2:32055668-32083168 GCF_002021735.2 Oncorhynchus kisutch | reverse complement strand
AGCAGGGGGCCCTGTGCTGTAGTGTGTGAGCACTCTACCAGGGGGACTGTGGGGGTTGTAGCAGTACAAGCCCTTGCTGCTCCCAGAGATAATTCAGGCAGACAGGGTTGACTGAAATTTGTGTGACACGCTCGCTGACGGATTGATGCCTACGCCGCGCCAGGCGGTAGTTGTGTGTGCCTGTGTGTGGGCACGAAAGGAGCAGTCGCCTGGCGGGGGTTGTGCCGCTCAGTCGTGATGAGAGGAGGAGGAGGTGAGGTGGAAGGAGAGGTCAGGAAGTGAAAGAAGAGTTCGGGGGTGAACTGGAGGAGGAGGTGAGGTGGAAGGAGAGGTCAGGAAGTGAAAGAAGAGTTTGGGGTGAACTGGAGGAGGAGGTGAGGTGGAAGGAGAGGTCAGGAAGTGAAAGAAGAGTTTGAGGGTGAACTGGAGGAGGAGGTGAGATGGAAGGAGAGGTCAGGAAGTGAAAGAAGAGTTTGGGGTGAACTGGAGGAGGAGGTGAGGTGGAAGGAGAGGTCAGGAAGTGAAAGAAGAGTTTGAGGGTGAACTGGAGGAGGAGGTGAGGTGGTGGAGGAGGAAGAGGATGAGGTGGAGGGAGAGGTGAGGGGGAGGAAGTTGCTGAGCTTGAGAGATGGAAGAGGAGGGGGTGGAGGAGAAGGGGGGGGAACAGAAGAAGAAGATAAGAGGGAAGAGGAGAAAGCGGAGGACGTGGTGAGGAAGAAGAACTGCTAGGTTAGTACGGTAGCTAGTTGCAGGTGGGTACCAGAAGTGTGCCAGGTCCCCTCATGGCGCTATAGCTGAGGAGCGTGGAAAGATGCTTAACACAGCACCAGCCCTTTCACAGCACCAGCCCTCTCTCTCTCTCTACCCCCCCCCCCCTCTCTCTCTCTCTTGCTCCCTACCTCACTCTTCCCCCTGCTGTCTCTCTCTCTCTCCCCTCTCTCTCTCTCTCTCTCTCTCTCTACACCCCCCCCCCCTCTCTCTCTCTCTCTCTCTCTCTCTTGCTCCCTACCTCCCTCTTCCCCCTGCTGTCTCTCTCTCTCCCCTCTCTCTCTCTCTCTCTCTCTCTCTCTCTCTCTCTCTCTATCCCCCCTCTCTCTCTCTCTCTCTCTCTCTCTCTCTCTATCCCCCCCCCCCCTCTCTCTCTCTCTCTCTTGCTCCCTACCTCCCTCTTCCCCCTGCTGTCTCTCTCTCTCTCCCCTCTCTCTCTGTGTAACTTTAGCACCGTCTCAGCAGGGAATAGTGAGACGTTAAAGCAGTGTGATTAATCTGTAACTCATAGCTGTGGACACGTTGAGCTGCTAGGCCCAAGGAGGCGCAGGGAACCAACACAATCTGCGTAGTGTCAATACAACACAACAAATGGCTTTTCAACACAGGGGAACAGGAGCTTCTCCCAATGAAAAAGACATCAAGTGTTATTCCCCATGAGTAAACATGCAAGAATAATACGAGTCCCAATAAACCAATCAAATGCCTCCATTTCATTGTCTGACATAGGCAGAATGTAAACACCACTCTCCTAGAATGATTTATACGTTTCTGTTTGTTTAGCGTACATCAAGGCTATTATTTCTTCTGAAGAACATTCTTGCACATTTTTAGGCAGCAATGTTTTTTATTTTTTATCTTTCGTTCTCTTCGTGTCTGTAGAGGAATCAGGGAAGTACGATTTGGGGCATGTGTGCTAATTGGCCAAACCCGTGGGGACAGAAGCAATCAGCGGAGCTAAAGATGCATGCTTCCGAGCCATGCCTTTCCACCGCACCACACAATCATGACAACCATGCGTCATCCATCTCTACTAGGGGTGTATGTGTGTGTGTGTGTTTTTGCCTCTGGATTTTCTGGGAAAATCCGGTCAGCACAGAGTGGCACAGGGCATGGGAATGGGAATTGGCCTCCGTCCCTGGCTCTGTTACGTATGGGGGCATTTTATGTGTGCCCACCAGTGCCCACCAGATTGTGCAGGGCTGGCACGGAGGGGAAAGAGCCATCTGTTGTAGGAGATTATGGTTTTACACACACACACACACACACACACACACACACACACACACACACACACACACACACACACACACACACACACACACACACACACACACACACAGGGGAGGGAATTAAGGAGAGGATCATAGATCATGCAGGGGAGATTATGTAATAATAATCACTCAATGATTTCACAGGTCCACAGGTGCCTGCTTGGCATAGTGTCTTATGTAGCACAGTCTCTATTCAGGACTGGGTTATGTAAAGTTTCGAAGGCAGGGTTAGCTGTATGTTTGCAATTTATGTCTCAGAATCAGGTGCCTGCTTGGCATCGAGTCTTATGTAAGACTGCACCAGAAATAATCTTCAGGTCTATGTTACAGAAGGATGGGGTTAGCTTTAATGTATATCTCTTGTCTTATCTCTAGGGGATTTCTACCAGAACACCCTTCAAATACGCCAGTAGTAAAGGAGCATTAGATAGAGAGACATCAAGATTCAGAGAGAGAAACAGAGAGAAGGATCAAGACTGAGAAAGTGTTAGGGAAAGAGTTTTGTTTGGAAACTTGTGAATTGTGTCGTCCTTACTATTCTGACAAGGTTGTTATTATGCAACAAAGTTGTTTTTTGTCATGACCAGGATGCAGTGACACTAGGTGATGAATGAGCTGTGTTTCCAGAACGACAAGGTGTCAGAAGGTGAGAGGAAGGTTCTTATTGGCTTGGCAGAGATGACGCCCCCAGGAAGTTGAGAGGCAGCTCGCGACCTCAGGAAGTCCTAGCCCTTCACGGGACCATCTGTGTCTCCTAGGCTTTCTCTCCCTCTATCGCTCTCTCTTTCTCCCTCCCTCTATCGCTCTCTCTCTCTCTCTCCCTCCCTCTATCGCTCTCTCTCTCTCCCTCTATTGCTCTCTCTCTCTCCCTCTATCGCTCTCTCTCTCTCTCTCTCCCTCTTCCGCCCTCTCTCCCTCTATCGCTCTATCACTCTCTCTCTCTCTCTCTCTCTCTCTCCCTCTATAGCTCTCTCTCTCACGCTATCGCTCTCTCTCTTCCCCCTCTCCCCTCTCTCTCTCTGCCCCCCCCCCCCCCCCCCTCTCTCTCTTGGCTTTCTGGCCCTCTTTGTCCCGCTTCCTTCCCACGTTCCGCCTCGGCCAACCTCAGAACCACACATACCCTGCCAGAGAACACACTCACACACGTTCCGGCCCACTCCGACCCTGCCAGATCCATGGTGGCTCAGCCAAGTTACAGAGACACCTGCTGCAACCCAGCCTCCTAAAATAACACACACACTGCCTCGACTGAGGACGGGCTACTCTGACACACAGACACACACCCACGGGGCGGCAGGTAGCCTTTTGGTTAAGAGCATTGGGCCAGTATCCGAAAGTCCACTGCTTCGAATCCACGAGCCGAGAAAAGTGGTAAAATCTGCTGTTCAGCCCTTGAGAAAGGCAGTTAACCACCAACAACTGCTCCACGGGCGCCGATGACATGGACGTTGATTATGGCAGCCCCCTGCACCTTTCTGATTCAGAGGGGTTGGGTTAAATGTGGAAGACACATTTTGCATTCAGTTGTGCAACTTACTAGATATCCCCTTTCCCTTCCCATCTCCTTGCTTTACTTTTCAGACACAAATGCAGGCACACAAACAGCATGTACAATGTCTTCGGAAAGTATTCAGACCACTTCACTTTTTCCACATTTTGTTACATTACAGCCTTATTCTAAAATTGATTAAATTAAGGTATTTCTTCATCAATCTACACACAATACCCCATAATGACAAATAGAAAACAAGTTTATAGAAATGTTTGCAAATGTATTTAAAAAAAATATTTACAGAAATATTCAGACCCTTTGCTATGAGACTCGAAATTGAGCTCAGGTGCATCCTGTTTCCATTGATCATCCTTGAGATGTTTCTACAACTTGATTGGAGTCTATCTGTGGTCAATTCAATTCATTGGACATGATTTGGAAAGGCACAAACCTCCTGTCTATATAAAGTCCCAAGATTGACAGTATACGTCAGAGCAAAAACCAAGTCATGAGGTCGAAGGAATTGTCTGTAGCGCTCCGAGACAGGATTGTGTCGAGGCACAGATCTGGGTAAGGGTACCAAACCATTTCTGCAGCATTGAAGGTCCCCAAGAACCCGATGGTCACTCTGATAGAGTTCTAGAGTTTCTCTGTGGAGAAGGGAGATCCTTCCAGAAGGACAAACATCTCTGCAGCACTCCACCAATCAAGCCTTTTTGGTAGAGTGGCCAGGGGGAAGCCACTCCTCAGTGAAAGGCACATGCAGCCTGCTTGGAGTTTGCCAAAAAGGCACCTAAAGACTCTCAGACCATGAGAAACAAGATTCTCTGGTCTGATGAAACCAAGATTGAACTCTTTGGCCTGAATGCCAATCGTCATGTCCGGAGGAAAACTGCTACCATCCCTATGGTGTGAAAGGCACATGCAGCCTGCTTGGAGTTTGCCAAAAAGGCACCTAAAGACTCTCAGACCATGAGAAACAAGATTCTCTGGTCTGATGAAACCAAGATTGAACTCTTTGGCCTGAATGCCAATCGTCATGTCCGGAGGAAAACTGCTACCATCCCTACGGTGAAGCATGGTGGTGGCAACATTATGCTGTGGGGATGTTTTTCAGTGGCAGGGACTGGGAGACTAGTCAGGATCGAGGGAAAGATGAACGGAGCAAAGTACAGAGAGATCCTTGAAGAAAACCTGATCTCAGGACCTCAGACTGGGGAGAAGGTTCACCTTCCACAGGACAACGACCTTAAGCACACAGCCAAGACAATGCAGAAGTGGCTTCGGGACAAGTCTCTGAATGTCCTTGAGTGGCCCAGACAGAGCCCGGACTTGAACCCGATCTAACATCTCTGGAGAGACCTGAAAATAGCTGTGCAGTGACACTCCCCATTCAACCTGACAGAGCTTGAGAGAATCTACAGAGAATAATTGGAGAAACTTCCCAAATACAGGTGTGCCAAGCTTGTAGCATCATACCCAAGAATACTCAAGGCTGTAATTGCTGTCAAAGGTGCTTCGACAAAGTACTGATTACAGAGTCTGAATACTTACTTTTTTTTATAAATTAGCAACAACAAAAGAAAAAACAGTTTTTGTTTTGTTATTATGTGGTATTGTATGTAGATTGATGATGGGAATAAAAACAATTATTTTTGAAGAAGGCTGTAACCTAACAAAATGTGTAAAAAGTTGAGGGGTCTGAATGCCCTGCAGAACCTACAGAGAAACTCTATCTCTCTGATCTGAGCGGCCAGACCCTCTGGACTAGGCCTAGTGATGAGGTAATCAAACAGTAGTCATCCCTGAGCTCCTCTGCAATGGATTATGGAATTAAAACACTGCAGTCAACCTATTCCTCATTTCTCTTGCTTTACGGTGTGGGATAGTGCCAATCAGAGGTAATCAAAGGCTAGAAGAGAATTACAGTATAAAAACCTGTTTTGCTCTCTTGTCAAGTAATACTGCTCAAAGACTGCCTTCCGACACACTCTAAAACGGATCACTAACATGTTAGAACATTTTACAGTGAGGAGAGAGTGAGGGGGAGAAGGGCGAAAGCGATATGATTAGTAGAGATCAAAGAGGTCAAATAGAAGCGCCTTTGAAACTGTGGTTATGAACGGCCAGACCACAGCAAGACCACAGGCTCAAATGTAATCATTGGTCACCCACTGATGTAAGCCATCAACCATTTAAATGATTCCTAAAATACTAAATCAATGTGAAAACACGCAAACCATTTCACTAACCTGCATGAGTTAATGGCTGGTATTGCGTTATAATCCGAACACACACACACACCACAGACCTTCAGAGAGGTCAGTGGTAATGGGTGAGAGGATAATTCCTCCAGTCTTCTCTAACAGGGAAGGAGATCTATGCTGCGTCCCAAATGCCACCCTATTCGCCTACCTAGTGCGCTGCCTTTAACCAGTGCATAGTGCATGAATACGGTGCCACTGGGACAGAGATCTAGAGAGATGGCATTACCGTCACCACCGTGGCCATGATCACACTGTCATAAAATCAATGGCAGTTTATGAGGAAATCATCACTCAGGGTTTCTGTCCAACTGTCTCTAAGCCACAGACGCACACACATAAACACACACACACACAGCCGCGAGGAGCAGTGGCCAGTGATAGTACTATCCCCGCTAGCGCTGCCCAATCGATAGCGACTTGGCTTCGGGTTGCCGAGGATAAACAGAAGAGAGAGATCGAGGATTGCTCCGGGGATAGCATTGATGTTTGTGCGTGTGTGTGCCTGTGTGTGTGTTCGTGTGTGTGTGAACGTGTGTGTGTCGCTCCGGGGCTAGCATTGATGTGTGATTAAAGAGAGTGAATCCCCCACTGTCCTGAACCTTCTGAGTGAGATCTTTGACGCTAGGCTAATTGGTCCTGGAGAAATCAATGGCCTAGCGTTGGCTAGCTATCTGGGGCTCAGGAATACACTAGTAGGCTACGGCGATAGCAGGACGATAGTATGCATGTGTGAAGGGGGAGGGGGTACTACCAGGGCTCAGGAACCCAGCATGGTACTATGGTAATGGAGACGGAGATGGAGACTGGGCATGATAGCATGTTGAAGGGAACTGCTTTTTTTTAGGCTATTAGGCAGACCTGGGTTCAAATACTATTTAGGGTATTTCAATTACTTTCAAAGACATTTGGAGGTAAGTATTTCGATTTATTTGGAATGTATTTAGAAATACACTTGAAAAGTAGTCAACTACAATCCCATGCATTTAACCCAGGTATTTGAAAATAGTATTTGAAAAAAGTATTTGAAAATACTTTGAAATAGTACTCAATTTATAGGAAATTATTTGAAAATTGTAGTTGATTTGGGCCACATTATTTGAAAATACAAAAATAAATAGCTTAATAGAATTAAATAACAATTACTCCAATACACTCTAAAAAGCAAAGGTTCCTGGAGTGTCCTTCAGGGGTTCTTCAAATTGAAACTGTGGGGGAACCCCTATAAGTTCATTAAAGAACCCCTTTTAATGGATCCTCAAAGAACCTTTTGGGGTTCATTTTGAACTACCCTCCCCTATTACTATTATTAATACTAATACTAATATGCATAACAATAACAACAATAACACGGTATTTTAGTTCTCAGTGTTTATTATGATTTTAGTGGCAAAGCAGAATAAAACATCTAAATATGAGGAAAACTCCCAGCAGAGCCCCAAGTCCAATGGCGTGTTGATGTTAACGTGTTGATGTTCTCCGTATCCATAGCCAGAATGATTTTGCAGAGCATGGTGATAACAGGTTTCCTGTTATATTCATCAGAGGTGTAGGGAGGGTGAAGTCTGTGAATCCCAAAGAATAGTAATTATACAGATGATTAACAAAACATGCACACTACAGTATTCATACCTTGATTTTTGTGGTAAATGGGAATGAAAAACAACGTTTTTGATAATGGTTTTCATACACATACCATGTCCATAATGTAGAGGCCTATGGGATATTCATTGGAGAGGTAAGAGAGGAATATGGTAAATGTGATCTGCATAATAACATACCAATACCTATTGACATACCTTTGTATGCCTCCTCGTCTTCATACCTGCAGACACAGACACAAAGGTGAGCAGTTTAGTCATCTGCACTCAATACAGCTAGGCTTCAAAATATTCTTACCTCTTTGTTGATTGATATCCATTGACTTGAGTCCATTTTCTGTTTTTGAAAGATTGGCACAAATATGAAAAGATAGATGGTATCATCATTAAACAATAGAAATGTAGATCATACAAAGGACAAACCTTACCTTAAATTGATGAGATCTTTACGTTTTTCAGTGAAGTGCATGCACCTAAATGTTTCAGTTGGGCAGTTAGGTTCCTGCAAGAACCCCCACCAACTAAGGAGGTTCCTTGATGAACCCCACCTCCTATTGGGTTCTTGGAAGAACCTTTTGGGGGCCACGTTCAGTGCCAAGAACTCTAAGGTTCTTTGAAGAGCTTTGAGGATCTTAGAAGAACCCTTGTTGAACCCCACATTTTTGGAGTATACACATACTGTATATTTGAACCCAGGTCTGCTATTAGGATTGTCATTGATCACAGCCTTACAGAATGTCACGATGGACACTTTAAGGCCTAGTTAATGTACTCTGTGTGCATCTGGAGAGTAAACTAAGACAGAGGTTAACCTCTTAAAATAAAATAAAAGACAGGTTAATAATGAACACTCACCGTGCCTTGGTGACAAATGGCGACAGAAATGTGCGTCTCTAACCCTACTGTCTGTCCCTTGCTGTAAACTAGCCTGCGTGTCACTGTTTTGAATAACACCTTGGTGACAAATGGTGACAATTCATTACTTGTGCATTTAACACTGTGTTGTTCGTCTCTTGCTGTGCACTAGCCTGCGTGTCACTGTTTTGAATAACACCTTGGTGACAAATGGTGACAATTCATTACTTGTGCATTTAACACTGTGTTGTTCGTCTCTTGCTGTGCACTAGCCTGCTTGTCACTGTTTTGAATAATGCTCCTCAGGACCAACATTACAAACATTAATTCCAAAAAGGTCATTGATGATGTGACACATTGCATGGCCCTCGCCATATCTCACCGCCGTGGTGACAGGGGGTGTCTCGGAGACAGCCCACGCACACCAATTTCCGGGAGACCTTGTACCAATCACAAATCAAATCACGTCGCATCAAATGACCCCAATCTGTTTTTGATTCCACCGGTGCTCTCGGAGCAGATCCACAGATCCAGTCCCACTCTTGAATCTCGCTCTCCAGTCCTCCTTCCCATCCCTCCTTCCGACTCTCTTCATGTCTGCGGTCACGGCCATGCACAGACCATTTAGGGGGCATGTTCTCAAACAGAACAAAGGGCACCCCCGGAAAAAAATAAATCTGCAACCGCGGTCACAGACTCGTTGAGCAATTATTACAAGAGGGGCAAGCAGCACAATCTGATGAGGAAAGGCTGTACTTACTAACATTGACCAACACAGCTTTGTCCGAAATACTGTAGCCTACCATTACTATATCCATCCAAACTCCCTTTGTTGCCACTATCCTGTATCCCAGTGGTTTTCAAACTTTTTGACCTGTGACCTCCAAAAAGGAGTGGTACAAAATGTGGTGACCCCGGCACACGCACACGCACACATGATCGCTACGCAAATGTAGCCTGTCGTTACAGCCATGAACGGGTGATGCATTTTCAGATAGGCTACAGAAATAAACTGCGTGTTACACCTGCATTTGGAGCTGAAAGTCCAGCCAATATCTTCTAGGCATATATCATGTCTCTTCTCTGGAGTCCAGAGCAAGCTAAATCACATGGCCTACTTCTAGCAGACGCTACTGGATTGGATGGATGTTCCGTCTGCACCAGCTATCACTTGCAGCCTGTCTGCAGACAGTGGTATGTATTGATGGATGCCAAGGGAAGCCAGGCTTTACCAAAAATGCACCAACATTTTTTTTTAAATGACATATCAAATTATTTGTCTTTCGTCTCTATGTATATCATAATTTCATTCAATTTGCAAGAGGCTGAATGTATCTCACTGGAGGAAGCATTCGAGCGAGCAGCGCCTCAGTGTCTCTTCCTGTGTAGCCCATACTGTCTGGTCAAAAAGAGTAGGACATTGTTGCCGCTTGTAGCATTGAATGCAAGTGAAGCCAACAAGCGTTTTGCCTCCCTTGATAAAAAAAGTATCAAATAATAGCCAATCAGCATTGAGCTAAACTGAGTGAGCTCAAATGTGAATGGTCCTGGCGGAACAAACAAACATGTCAAGGAAAGCCAGTTTGGATTTGGCTTCACACCAATCATATCACATTGAGAGCAAAATGTAAGAAAACTTGAATTGCTGCATCTTATTGTTGTCCTCTGTTGTCTAGCTAGCTAGTTAAAATTGGCCCTTTCCTAAATTAGCCATGGATGGAGATAGGAATTTAGACTTATGGTTTTACTTAATTCTCTGCACTGGCTAATGATTATAACGACGATTGTGATCCAACCATTAATTCATACATTGTTGTGTCCCTGGCCTGAGAGGATGGAAGTTCAACATGTAGCCTAGATGTAGTAGGCTAATGTCAACTGGCTGGCTAATCGTTGCCCATGAAAGGAAGTTAGGCTAGCGAGCAAGCATTTTAGCCCGGTAGCATATGACAACAAAAACTAAACGCGTACTGTTAGACGGAGTCATAGACTGTTTCGTTAACATGAAAGAGAGGAGGATGGCATTGGCATTTCTCTACAAGTAGGGTAAGTCAACGCGTCTTTTCTGCTTGAATGAATGCACACACACACACACACACACACACACACACACACACACACACACACACACACACACACCATGGACAGGCAAATCATATTTAGCTTACGTTGATTGGGCTAAATTGTTTATGGTATATTTTAATTGTCACTGTATTAGACTCGGCATAGCTGATTTGATGATGTTGAAATGTTGAAGTTGGACTGGTGCTGGAATAGTGGAGGCAGCTCCTGTTTTCTTCGTGACTTGCGGTAACTCTCTGTGGTTCTTACAGTTTTTTCCAACTGCTTACACACAAAACCTTTTCATGTCACACGATTTTTGAAACCTCTCACTCAAAGTGCAAAACTACACACCAAATGTGAAAAACCATAAGCTATTTCTCAGCCTTTGACTCAGTTGTCAATTGCATAAAACACTTTTTTCAAAATACTACACACAAGTCTCAACCTAAAACACAAAAATCTAACAGAAAGTGACTTGCTTTCCTTTTCCAAACACAACCAATCAAAATGCTACACTTATTCACCAGGTCACACACACACACTCCTCACATGTGCAAACACTAATAGCTTAATTGATCACTAACCAATCACTGCTTTACTGTAGTATAGGCCTATAAATAGGTCAAAGGTCAGATTACCTGTTTTGAACAATGGATGCCAACAATGGACAGAGAGCAAGAGGAGTAGGAGGGAGAGGAAGAGGACGAGGGCAAAGAAGAGAAGGAAGGAAGGAAGGAGAGGCATATCTAATGAGATTAGGGCTAAATTTGTTGATCATGTGATCAACCACGGTTTGACCATGAAAGAGGCTGGACTGAGAGTCCAGTCCAATTTGAGTCGATTTACAGTGGCATCCATAATTCGAACCTTCAGAAATGAGAACAGGTATGCAACTATCTAATGACTATTTTAGCATTACAGTAATGTACTGTAAAATATGTATGACTGCATAGTATTGCATAAACATTTGTAACTCTAAGCCATCCATTTACTGCACTGCATTGAATGAATGAGGTTGGTTATCATGCTGTACTACATTTTGTTGTACATTGTTTACAGTTCCTATGCTGAACACATACTGTGTTTGAATTCTGTACAGAGTGGAAAGGCAAAGAAGGCATGGAGGACGAGGACACTTGTTTACAGATGTACAAGAGACTGCAATTATAAATATAGTCTATATGGGGACATAGAGGTTGCCTCTGTCCAAGGTTGGATACGCCATGCTAGGAGATTCTTCCCTCGATGTTTGGCAAGAGAAAACCTAACTTGTGATGTGGACGAAGTATCGTGGCCAGACTCAGGCCGGAGAAGAGATGAAGCGTAGCTTAGCACTGGTGACTGCCCCCCCCCCCCCACCAATTCCTGTACTGCCCCCTTGGGACGCCACACACACAATTGTGTTCTTTACTGTATTCTAAAGAATATACTTTTGGTTTACATATGTTTATGGTTGTGTTGTATGCTACTGTATACAACAGTAATGTTTGGCCTAATAAATATTTTCTGTTTCTACATTGCATTGGTGTTTACAGTGTACTTGTTACCCCTCTCAGCCGATTACTTTCACTGTAGAACATTGTATTGAAATGTAGATATAAGCCTATGAAAGACCAAAGAGCTTTAGATTTAGAACAACAGTGTTTACATGGTATATCCAAAAATGTAGTATTATGAAAGCAGTGTTTGCCATTTGATGCAAATGCTTCATTCTGACATGTGTTTATGGCATTTTGAATGCAGTGTTACATTTTGAAGGAGATGTGAGGCATTTTGCATTTTGTGTGTGCAGTTTTGGGAATTGTGTGTACAGTTTTGAAAAAAAGGAGACAGTTTTGAAAACTTCACCAGACAGAGGTTGCTCTCTGGTTTTATGATGAAACGAAGGTGTGGTAGAATTGATTATATGTTCCATCTTCATCCCATAATATTGAAGGCAGTGCAATGTTACAGCCACTTATCGTTAGGCTTAGTTTGGGTGGCTACTGGCTATCTGAAATATGAAAATGATCAATTAAATCGCCAGGTAGTCTATTACTCTGGCAAAGATGAGTCAGTAGTAGATTGCTAAACAGTATTTTCTATGGATGGTAAACGTAGTTAACTAATCTGGAGATGTGTGCCCGCCTTTACACACCAGCGCTAATGACCGGTCATTGGTGAACAATCAAGACACGCAACCTTTTGTTTTTGAAGCATAGAATTTAACGACGACCTGCGGGGAGTGGGATCAGAACAACAACGTCAACAAAAGGTGTTTTGGGACAGCGCAAGTAGTTCAACCAATTACCACCTTAATGAGGTGGTCCCTGGTCACTCTCCCTCTCCCTCTCCTTCTGACTGTCTCTGTACACTAAAGAAGCATGCTCCCTCTGAATCGCTCCCTTTACACCAAAGAAGAAGAGCCCACAGAAGGTGTATATACAGTAGGTCCTGGATTGGCTTCTGAACAAACTAGCTAACCTGTATTTGTTCTATTTATCACGACTGTCCCTGGTCTCTGTCTGTCTGTCTGTCTGCCTGTCTGTCTGTCTCTCTAAGGGCTTTTTTGGCATGGGAAACATAGTGGCAAGAAAAAATGTGAACCCTTTGGAATTACACTGGATTTCTGCATAAATTAGTCATACAATTTGATCTGATCTTCATCTTAGTCACGACAATAGACAAACACAGTCTGCTTAAACTAATAACACACAAATTATTGTATTTTTCTTGTCTATATTGAATACATCATTTAAGCATTCACAGTGTAGGTTGGAAAAGTATGTGAACCCCTAGGCTAATGACTTTCCAAAAGCTAATTGGAATCAGGAGTCAGCTAACCTGGAGTCCAATCAATGAGATGAGATTAGTGATGATGGTTAGAGCTGCCCTGCCCTATAAAAAAAACACTTACAAAATGTGAGTTTGCTATTCACAAGAAGCATTGCCTGATGTGAACCATGCCTTGAACAAAAGAGATCTCAGAAGACCTAAGATTAAGAATTGTTGACTTGCAATACGCTGGAATGGGTTACAAAATATCTCTAAAAGCCTTGATGTTCATCAGTCCACGGTAAGACAAATTGTCTATAAATGTAGTAAGTTCAGCACTGTTGCTACTCTCCCTAGGAGTGGCCGTCCTGCAAAGATAACTGCAAGAGCACAGTGCAGAATGCTCAATTAGGTTAAGAAGAATCCTAGAATGTAGGCTAAAGAGTTACAGAAATCTCTGGAACATGCTAACATCTCTGATGAGTCTATGAGATGTAAAACACTAAACAAGAATGGTGTTCATGGGCGGACACCACGGAAGAAGCCAAGAAATATTGCTGCATGTATGAAGTTCGCAAAAGAGCACCTGGATGTTCCACAGTGCATCTGGTAAAATATTCTGTGGACAGATTCATTAAGGATCCAACCCTTTTTTAAAACATTTAGCTTAAAATGACAATACCAAAACTAACTGCCTGTAGCTCAGGACCTGACGCAAGGATATGCATATTCTTGATACCATTTGAATGAAAAAACATTGAAGTTTGTGGAATTGTGAAATGAATGTAAGAAAATATATCACATTAGATCTGGTAAAAGATAATACAAAGAAAACATGTGCTTTTTTTGTTTGTCTGTTTTTGTACCATCATCTTTGAAATGCAAGAGAAAGGCCATAATGTATTATTCCAGCCCAGGCGCAATTTCGATTTTGGCCACTAGATGGCAGCAGTGTATGTGCCAAGTCTTAAACTGAGCCAATGAACCATTGCATATCTGTTCAAAATGTTGTATCAAGACTGCCCAAATGTGCCTAATAGGTTTATTAATACATTTCAAGTTCATAATTGTGCACTCTCGTCAAACAGCATAATATTATTTAACTGTAATAGCTACTGTAAATTGGACAGTGCAGTTAACTTAAATTCTTGTTAACCTTTCTGCCCATATCAGATATGTCTATGTCCTGGGATATTTTTTTGTTACTTACAACCTCATGCTAATCACATTAGCCTACATTAGCTCAACCATCCTGTGGTTGAGCTAAATCCCACAATAAGTAGGGTGAATTTTTTGCCCACAGATATTCCATAGCAGAGGTCAGGGCTTTGTGATGGCCACTCCAATACCTTGACTTTGTTGTCCTTAAGCCATGTTGCCACAACTTTGGAAGTGTGCTTGGGGTCATTGTCCATTTGGAAGACCTATTTGCGACCAAGCTTTAACTCCCTGACTGATGTCTTGAGATGTTGCTTCAATATATCCACGTAATTTCCCATCCTAGTGATGCCATCTATTTTGTAAAGTGCACCAGTCCCTCCTGCAGCAAAGCACCCCCACAACATGATGCTGCCAGCCCCGTGCTTCACAGTTGGGAGGTGTTCTTTGGCTTGCAAGCCTCCCCCTTTTTCCTCCAAACATAATGATGGTCATTTTGGCCAAACAGTTCGATTTTTGTTTTATCAGACCAGAGGACATTTCTCCAAAAAGTATGATCTTTGTCACCATGTGCAGTTTCACACCAGTAGCTATTACAGTGAAATAATACCATGCTATTGTTTGAGGAGAGTGCACAATTTTGAACATGAAAAGTTATTAATTAACAAATTTGGCAGACTGCACATAGCCTGTGTTCTCTTGAGAGCCAGGTCTGCCTACGGCGGCCTTTCTCAATAGCAAGGCTATGCTCACTGAGTCTGTCCATAGTCAAAGCTTTCCTTACGTTTGGGTCAGTCACAGTGGTCAGGTATTCTGCCACTGTGTATTCTCTGTTTAGGGCCAAATAGCGTTCTAGTTTGCTCCGTTTGTTTGTTAATTCTTTCCAATGTGTCAAGTAATTATCTTTTTGTTTTCTCATGATTTGGTTGAGTCTAATTATGTTGCTGTCCTGAGGCTCTGTGGGGTCTGTTTGTGTTTGTGAACAGAGCCCCAGGACCAGCTTGCTTAGGGGACTCTTCTCCAAGTTAATCTCTCTGTTGGTGATGGCTTTCTTAGGGAAGGTTTGAGAATCACTTTCTTTTAGGTGGTTGTAGAATTTAATGGCTCTTTTTTGGATTTTGATAATTAGCAGGTATCGGCCTAATTCTATTCTGCATGCATTATTTGATGTTTTACGTTGTACACAGAGGATATTTTTGCAGAATTCTGCATGCAGTCTCAATTTGGTGTTTGTCCAATTTAGTGAATTCTTGGTTGAGGACTCTCTCTCTCTCCATACCTTCCTCCCTCCCTCTTTTTCTCTCTCTAACTGTAACTGACGTTCCCCTCTATAGCCTGTGTATTCTGGTAGTTTGCTGTAAAACACAGTTCTTGACCGTGGTGTTGGTTTATTCATGAAGTTCAATAAGGAGGCTTTTGAAGTTGATGAATTATTAAACACAACACTTTTTGAATCATCTTTCACTTTGGTAAATACTTCCTGTAGTCAGTCGCCATGGTAATAAACTAAGTAGTTAGTGCCTAATGATGTCTTGAAGGATGGAAGAGTATGAGGGGGATACAGTCGGCCAGGTCCTTCAGTCTCATACTAAATACATTACTATGGGAGAAGACACAGTTGGCTATCAGACCTGGGTTCAAATACTTAAAGAAATCTTTCAAATACTTTTAGTGATTGCTTTGATCTCCCCGGATTGCCATATGGGAGGGGTTTGCAGTTTTTTGACTCTTCTATTCAATCAAGAACAATACTACATAAAACCAGTGTGTGAACAAATGATAATAGATGACATTACTCATTAGTGATGACCGGCTGTATTCTCCCTAATATAATTACAGTATCTCTCCCTCTCTCAATTTTCAATTTCAATTTGCTTAATTGGCATGACGTAACAATGTACACTATCGTTCAAAAGTTTGGGGTCATTTAGAAATGTCCTTGTTTTTGAAAGAAAAGCACATTTTTTTGTCCATTAAAATAACGTCAAATTGATCAGAAATACAGTGTAGACATTGTTAATGTTGTAAATGACTATTGTAGGTGGAAACGGCAGATTTTTAAAGGAATATCTACATAGGCGTATGGAGGCCCATTATCAGCAACCATCACTCCTGTATTCCAATGGCACATTGTGTTAGCTAATCCAAGTTTTATCATTTTAAAAGGCTAATTGATCATTAGAAAACCCTTTTTGCAATTATGTTAGCACAGCTGAACACTGTTGTCCTGAGCACCTGACTGTGCTGCTGCTCTAGTTTCAACTGTTCTGCCTTATTATTATTCGACCATGCTGGTCATTTATGAACATTGAACATCTTGACCATGTTCTGTTATAATCTCCACCCGGCACAGCCAGAAGAGGACTGGCCACCCCACATAGCCTGGTTCCTCTCTAGGTTTCTTCCTAGGTATTGGCCTTTCTAGGGAGTTTTTCCTAGCCACTGTGCTTCTCCACCTGCATTGCTTGCTGTTTGGGGTTTTAGGCTGGGTTTCTGTACAGCACTTTGAGATATCAGCTGATGTACGAAGGGCTTTATAAATACATTTGATTTGATGATTAAAGAAGCAATAAAACGGGCTTAACTTTGGACTAGTTGAGTGTCTGGAGCATCAACATTCTGTCTCAAAATGGCCAGAAACAAAGACCTTCCTTTGAAACTCGTCAGTCTTTATTGTCTTTACTGAGAAATGAAGGCTATTCCATGTGAGAAATTGCCAAGAAATTGAAGATCTCGTACAACGCTGTGTACTACTCCATTCACAGAACAGCGCAAACTGACTCTAACCAGAATAGAAAGAGGAGTGGGAGGCCCTGGTGCAAAACAGAGCAAGATAACAAGTACATTTGACTGTCTAGTTTGAGAAACAGACGCCTCACAAGTCCTCAACTGGCAGCTTAGTACCCGCAACACATCAGTCTCAACGTCAACAGTGAAGAGGCGACTCTGGGATGCTGGCATTCTAGGCAGAGTTGCAAAGTAAAAGCCATATCTCAGACTGGCTAATAAAAATAAAAGATTAAGATGGGCAAAACACAGACACTGGACAGAGGAAGATTGGAAAAAAGTGTTATGGACAGAGAAATCTAAGTTTGAGGTGTTCGGATCACAAAGAAGAACATTCGTGAGACGCAGAAACAATGAAAAGATGCTGGAGGAGTGCTTGAAGCCATCTGTCAAGCATGGTAGAGGCAATGTGATGGTCTGGGAGTGCTTTGGTGGTGGTAAAGTGGGAGATTTGTACAGGGTAAAAGGGATCTTGAAGAAGGAAGGCTATCACTCAATTTTGCAATGCCATGCCATACCCTATGGACGGCACTTAATTGGAGCCAGTTTCCTCCTACAACAGGACAATGGCCCAAAGCACAGCTCCAAACTATGCAAGAACTATTTAGGGAAGAAACAGTCAGCTGGTATTCTGTCTATAATGGAGGGGCCAGCAGTCACCTGATCTCAACCCTATTGAGCTGTTGTGGGAGCAGCTTGACCGTACGGTACGTAAGAATTGCCCATCAAGCCAATCCAACTTGTGGGAGGTTTTTCAGGAAGCATGGGGTGAAATCTCTTCAGATTACCTCAACAAATTGACAACTATAATACGAAAGGTCTGCAAGGCTGTAATTGGTGCAAATGGAGGATTCTTTGACGAAAGCAAAGTCTGAAGGGAACAATAATTTTTTCAATGAAATATCATTCTTTATAACCTGGTCAACGTCTTGACTATATTTCCTATTCATTTTGCAACTCATTTCATGTATGTTTTCATGTAAAACAAGGACATTTCTAAGTGACCCCAAACTTTTGAAAAGTAGTGTACATATTGCCAAAGCTTACTTTGGAGATTTACAATATGATCATAATTAAAAGAATAATAATCTCTCTCCCTCTCTCTCTCCCTCGACGCTCAACTTTGTCAACTGTTTGATTGCTGGGTATTTAACCTACCATCAGATATGCTTGCAGGATTATATCTTATCTGACACCTGAAGATCTTGTTTTAGCTCAGCTGATTTCGCATGTTAGTAGTGGATTATTGTGTCATTACTGGACCCTTCAGTGGAACAACACAATCAGAAGAGTATTTTTGGCTGTACTCTGATGACAAACACTACTTTGTTTCTGATCACAGATCGGTCTGTTCATAGTGACACATCCTTTCTTATCAGTAATATGCAACCATTTGATCAATCAATCAATCAATCGCATTTCATTCTAAAGCCCTTTTGACATCAGCAGATTTCATAAAGTGCTTATACAGAAACCAAGCGTAAAACCTCAAACAGCAAGCAATGTTGACGTCGAACCTAGGAAGAAACCTAGAGACGATCCAGGCTCTGAGTGGTGGCCGGTCCTCTTCCGGCTGTGCCGTGGGAGATTATAAGAGCACATAGCCAATAAGGTTAGATCGTTCTTCAAGATGTTCAAACGATAATTCCATAACACACATCAGACTTCGTTCTTATCCACTTTTCCTAGATCAGCAGTAACACCAAGAACACTCTTTCCTACGATGTTTGATTTTCAAGGGCATTCATCACCCCGTCTGTTTGATGTTGTGACATTGGGGAGTAGGGCATGGCTCCTGCAGTGGGATGAATGGATAAATAAAGCAGTGATCTGCCTGTGAGTGGTGTGATGGTGATGGGGTTGGTCTAACTGGCTGATAAAAAAGCCGTTGGTCTCATCAGAGAGAGATGAAGTGAGGTGTTGAAACAACCGCGGGCTCCGTTAATTGCAACTACTTGAATCAACCCGACAGCGGTAAGGTGCTTTGAGCAAGCAGAACAAGTCAATGTGACACAGGAAACTGCTCGGGCAGGTATGAGTGTGTGTGTGTGTGTGTGTGTGTGTGTGTGTGTGTGTGTGTGTGTGTGTGCCAGTGTTAGAACAAAGAGACCAGGTATCTAACAGGAGCGCCTTGAGAACAGAACAATTTAACAGAACAACATGATCTATGATTAGATAGTCACTAACACCCGCCAGGCAGGAGTAAAGGTTTTGTTCTCCATAGAATTCAACTGGGACACATTTGAAGGTTATGGACCTGCAACGTATAACGAACGGTCACATATGTCTGCAATAGTGAGGAATCTTCAACCTTGATTTCTGACTCCATAATGCAACAATAAATGAATGAATTATTGCCCATGTGACATTGAGTGTGTTTATAGTAATACGAAAATGGTTGTTGGTTTGAATGACTGACATACACATGCACGCACGCACGCACACACACGCACACACAGAGACACAGTCTGGAGTTTGAATGAACAGTCAATCAAACAACACTGTCCTGACCTTGCTCGGTTGCCATGAGGCCAAACTTCCTGTGTATGGTGTGTGTGTGTGTGTGTGTGTGTGTGCGTGTGTCTGTCTGTGTGTGTGTGTGTGTGTGTGTGTGTGTGGTGGGCGGCACAGGGAGGAACTGGGCACCATTGTCATGGTATCACTCTATTAATGCAGTGGAGGAAACACACAGGGCACTCATTCATCATCATATACAGAATGAAGAACACACACACTCCACTTCCAGAGAGAGAGAGAAAGAGAGAGTCTATTGTATGTGTGAGAGAGAGAGAGACCCACAGAAAGACAGAGAAAGCAGCATTTTTCAGCACTAGGAAAAATGGAGGGAGCGAGGGAGGGAGGGAGGGAGCGAGGGAGCGAGGGAGGGAGCGAGGGAGGGAGGGAGGGAGGGAGGGGAGGGAGGGAGGGAGGGAGGGAGGGGGGGGAGGGAGGGAGGGAGGGGGGGGGAGGGAGGGAGGGAGGGGGGGGGGGGAGCGAGGGAGGGGGGGGGGGGGGGGAGCGAGGGAGGGGGGGGGGGAGCGAGGGAGGGAGGGAGGGAGGGAGGGGGATTCACTTGGCAAGGGAGGAGACGTTTCAACTGGTCTTTTTATCACCAGATTGCTTTCTTCCTCTTCTAGTGTTGTTGTGGTAAGTGATGTGACATCACACACTTCCACTGTTCTCACTTGAGCTCCAAAGAGCTTGTTGAAGCCTGTGTGTCTCTGTGTGTGTGTGGGTACGTTTGGGCGTGCGTCTGTTTTGGCTCTGTGTATGTGTGCGTGTGTTTGTGTGTTAAAGCCTGTGAGAGTTTCACACCATGCTCAGACTAAATTAGTAGAACCCAATAAAGTAGAGCAGTAGTCTCCAATGAATATGAAAATAAAATGAAATCAACTTTAGCTGAAGTTGAATTAGGGAGATGCTCATATTTTTCGGAGATCTCTGGTAATGTATGGTGAATGCAGTATGTGGTAGGGTTGTCGTCTTTACAGGGACGGTGGATCTGGTTGTGTGTCTTGTATGACTGAGAGAAAAAACATTCAGTCAAACCCTTATACACTGTGAAGAAAACCAGGAAGTGACTGCCCCCTCAGCCTTGTAGTCTTTCAACTTTTGTATATATATTTTTTTATGGCCTTCAATGTGCAAAATCTTAACGCAGTGGTCTTCAAGTGCAAAAATGTAATAAAAGCATCAAGTAGAATAATTTAATCCACAAACACAAATAGAATTCTATATGTCTTAATAAATGACTGCGTTTTCATGAATTTGATGATCTAATGGTGAATCCTGTTAAAAACCGCAATGTCAGCGATACGGAAGTAAAATGGAAGTGGCCGTCACTTTAACAGCGAATTAAGGAGAGTCCTTTTTTGTACTGTGTTGTATTCTACTGTATAAAAATGTATGTGGCCGGAGGGGTTCTGACCGGGGCAGCAGTGTGTGTGTGTGTGTGTGTGTGTGTGTGTGTGTGTGTTTGTGTGTTATGCTCTGGCTGTGTGTCATGTATGACAGGCCTCTGCAGGACGGGAACACACTCCATCTCGTGACCTTCGCAAGTGCTAATGCGGTTGCCATGGCAGCACGGCGTGACGCTTTTGACAGCTCTGATTTGCCCTTGATAGAAGCAGAGCCACAGGGGGAGATATCACACATGGAGACGTATGCAGACATACACATGGAGACGTACAGGGCATAAGTACTGTGTATGCACACACACACACACACCGATACACACACACTCCTACTATTCAGTCAAACACGCACGCACACACACACACACACAAACTGTGTCCGCAGATTGATTCATTCAGTAGGTGTGAGGACCCCTGCTGATACATACTGTTAGGAGAAGCAGTATGAAAATAGGAAAAGAGAGCTGGTTATGAGTCTCCCCTTTTATCCTTCCTCCCTCTTTCCATCCCTTGTCATATCAACCTGCAATGTCATCCTAGGGTTCAGGGTTCAAGGAGAGGTGGGGTGATGTCACAAGGGGAAACAGGAGAGAAAAATACTGGTGACTCTATCTAGCAGATAGCGGTGAATCACTACCAGATACGGTATCTCCGTAAACTGCAGGACATTATGGATAGCTGTGGAGGTAGAGAGGCTGGATATCCTGCAACACTAATACAATGTCCTGACTTCCTCCAGATCTGGTCTATCTTTTATCTCTGTCTGCGCCGGCAGAGAGGCGTGCGGAGAGACTGGAGACCTAGAGTGCATCATGTTGACGTTGATAAAGCAGTGTGGGGTGTTTTCTACAGCGTGTGTGTGTGTGTGTGTGTGTGTGTGTGTGTGTGTGTTTGAGAGAGATTTTCTTGGGGGGTGTATTGGATGTTTTGAGGATGGGGGAAGTTTTGAGGATGGGGGGGAGAGTGAGGGTGGGATATATACAGTACCAGTCAAAAGTTTGGACACACCTACTCATTCAAGGGTTTTTCTTTATTTGTACTATTTTCTACATTGTAGAATAATAGTGAAGACATCAAAACTATGAAATAACACATATGGAATCATGTAGTTACCAAAAAAGTAATAAACAAATCAAAACATATTTTATATTTGAGATTCTTCATGGTAGCCACCCTTTGCCTTGATGACAGCTTGACACACTCTTGGCATTCTCTCAACCAGCTTCACCTGGAATGCTTTTCCGACAGTCTAGAAGGAGCTCCCACATATGCTGAGCACTTGTTGGCTGCTTTACCTTCCTTTTCCTTCCTGCAGTCTAACTCATCCCAAACCATCTCAAATGGGTTGAGGTCAGGTGATTGTGGAGACCAGGTCATCTGATGCAGCACTCCATCACTCTCCTTCTTGGTCAAATAGCCCTTACACAGCCTGGAGGTGTGTTGGGTCATTGTCCGGTTGAAAAACAAACAATAGTCCCACTAAGCGCAAACCAGATGGGATGGAGTATCGCTGCAGAAAGCTGTGGTAGCCATGCTGATTAAATGTGCCTTGAATTGTAAATAAATCACAGACAGTGTCATTAGCAAAGCACCCCCACACCATCACACCTCCTCCTCCTCCATACATCACGGTGGGAACCACACATGTGTAGATCATCCGTTCACCTACTCTGCGTCTCACAACAAACACGGCAGTTGGAACCAAAAATCTAAAAGTTGGACTTGTCAGAGTAAAGGCAGATTTCCACTGGTCTAATGTCCATTGCTCATGTTTCTTGGCACAAGCAAGTCTTTTCTTATTATTGATGTCCTTTAGTAGTGGTTTCTTTGCAGCAATTCAACCATGAAGGCCTGATTTACGCAGTCTCCTCTGAACTGTTGAGATGTGTCTGTTACTTGAACTCTGTGAAGCATTTATTTGTGCTGCAATTTCTGAAGCTGGTAACTCTAATGAACTTATCCTTTGCAGCAGAGGTTACACTCTTTCTTGTGGCGGTCCTCATGAGAGTCAGTTTCATGGCTTCTGGGTTAAGTGGGCATTGTGTCAAGAAGCAGTGCGGCTTAGTTGGGTTGTGTTTCAGAGGACCCACGGCTCTTGTAAATTTTTTTGACCTTAAAGTAATGATGGACTGTCGTTTCTCTTTGCTTATTTGAGCTGTTCTTGCCATATTATGGACTTGGTCTTTTACCAAATAATGGCCATCTTCTGTACACCAACCCTACTTTGTCAACGCAATAAGAAGGAAAGAAATTCCACATTTTAACATTTCATAAGGCATACCTGTTAATTTAAATGCATTCCAGGTAACTACCTCATGAAGCTGGTTGCGAGAATGCCAAGAGTGTGTAAAGCTGTCAAGCGGTGGCTACTTTGAAGAATTTCAAAGTATAAAATATATCACACTTTTTTGGTTACTCCATGATTCCATATGTGTTATTTCATAGTTTGGATGTCTTCACTAATATTCTACAATGTAGAAAATAGTAAAAATACAGAAAAACCCTGGAATGAGAAGGTGTCCAAACCTTTGACTGGTACTGTATGTCTCAAAGGATTCTTGGACCCAGTGGACCTCTGAGACGAAAGGGGTTCAGGGGAATTTATGGAACCCACCTCGGTTTTCAATCCATCAAAAGCACATTGCTCATATTTATTTATATATTGATCATATTGATCTGATTGATTTGATCCTCTATAGCTCATGTCAGGTCATTGTTTTGCTTTCCCAACAGTTCACACTTGAATAGCCAATTTTCACCAATTACTGTTTTAATCCAGGCCAATTGATGGCTGGTTGTGTCTGATGCTCTGAGGGCGTGAGGAGGCCATGGTGAATTGATGACCTGACTATCACTTTGCCCCCCCCGCCTCCCTCTGCTCTCCTAATTGCCATAATGAGAGGATTACTGCAGAGAGTAACAAGCCTCTCTGTCACTCCTGGCCCAGCTCGGCACACGCACTCTCCCAAACCGCCACCGTCGCACAGTGAAGGAGGACACCATTGATAAGCTAGACTGGAGGAGAAGCCCTCTCACTCTGACAAGACACAATTAACCCACACTGACTAGAAGCTGCACGCTATCTCTTAAGTACAGCACTCCTTTCGCTGTTTCCTCTGTCTCGTTTCTTTCTGTCTCCCTTTCTCTCTGGCTTGTAGTCTGTTTCTTTCTCTTTTTCTCTCTAGTTCTGTTTCTCTCTCTCTCTCCCCCCTCTCTCTCTCCCCCTCTCTCTCTTTCGCCACCCCTCCCTCTCTCTCCCCCCTCTCTCTCTCCCCCCTCTCTCTCTTTCGCCACCCCTCCCTCTCTCTCTCTCTGTGTGTCTATTTATATTGATTCCATCTCTCTCTCTCTCTCTCTCTCTCTGCTCCTGTCTTCTCATTATCTGTGCTGCGGTACAGTCAGCGTGGTCACTAGAAATAGACTTAGCTATTGGACGTTTGACAAGGTCCTGAGAACGTCGATATGCGCCTTCCACGGCGCTCACACAAAACGAAATGGCACCAACCTGTGATGCCCGGAGCCGAAGCGCACTTTTTAGACCACCAGCCATGAGAATACTTGATGGTATGACGTTGGTTGTTTTGCAGAGCCTTCCCCAAACCACTGCCTTAACCTTAACCACCTTTTGAGTTGTTTCTGTTTTAACCCTGTAACCACACGGAATGAATGCGTCAAAAATAGATGCTCATGTGGGCCTCCCGAGTGGCGCAGCAGTCTAAGACCCTGCGTCGGAGGACGCAAGGCTCCCGACCTTTGCCTCTCCCGAGTCCGTACGGGAGTTGCAGCGAAGAGACAAGACTTTAACTACCATTTGGAAACCACGAAATTGGGGAGAAAAAGGGGTAAAAAAAAAAATTATACAAAAAAATAAAATAGATATTCGTCCATAATATGTTGAATTTCGAAGAGAAACTATGAAATCGTGTTGAGTACAGTAGCCCGAGGCTGTTCACCTGCAGCTGATGTTGTCGACAGGCTTTAATCATTACCTGGGGCTGATTTAACTCTCTGGTTAAAATTCACTGCTCTTTGTTCTCCTTGGCCAAGCCCCAAATGGAACCCTATCCCCTATATAGTACAGTACTTCTGGCCAGAGCCGTGTGTTTTTACAGGCCATCTGGGTGAGAAGATGGAGAACAGAGGAGGAGAGGGGAAACCTAAGGCCTATTCTTTAATTAGAAACAACAGACTGTAAATATCACAATTTGTTTTGATGTCTGTTCTTTTCAATGTTGAGTTGTTTCTACAAACACGGAAAGGTAACCTGCGAGCTCTGTCTGGCCTATATGCCTACCCTAAACTACCCTAATAGGGGCTGTATTCTTGGGACCAAAAACTCCATCTCACCTTTGGTTTTTGTGTCTGTTCAAGTCAGTGTGAATATTCTTAACAGGCATGCAAAGACAACCCAAAGCTCTATCTCGTTTCATTGCCCTTCCCTTACTGTCTAATTTCTTCAGTTTTCACTCTTGTAAAAAATAAAGAAGAAGAATTCTCTCTCCTAAATATCAGCACCAATTTTTTTGGGTCCGTTAAATTTCACACGAAGGCCCCCTGAGCCCTGTCTGTCCTTAAAGCTGAGATCCGCAATAAGGAGAAGTACTGCCACTTGGCACTCCAGGCACATTTGTTATTGTTTTTGTTTTGTTTATTCAACGGCGGAGAGGAGCTCCAGCATCAAGGTAATACAAACTGTCCTGCATGCAGTACATCTGCTGTTCTATTGCACGTGCAATGACGGGCAATGGGTTCATTTTTCGAAATAAGATATCTGTTGTTGTAATATCGCAAACGGACATGGCAGTTTCAACGCTACGGATTCCAACTTTAATAGGCCTGTATTGACTATTGAGGCTGACAGTAGTTTTCACGCCAAAGGTTAACACTATCGCTCAACACACTTAAAATTACAATAAACCATCTCACTGAGTGACGAGTTCAAGCCAGTACTCTACCTTTCCATGCTCTCTCCTCCCTCCCTCCCTCCCCCTTTCCATCCCTCTCTCTCTCCCTCTCTCCCTTGCTCTTTGTCGACATGAGATTTTATTACGCTCGTTAGCTGAACCGCTCAATCAACCCATTCTAATTAAAATGATACACACGCACACATACTGTACACACAGACACATGCATTAATTCACACGAGCCCACACACACACAGATTAGAGGGTGATGAAATTCTTATCTCAGGCATATCTCATAGCCTAGGTAAACAGGACCTAGTCTGTTGTAGACATTATGGGCCTATTGCAATGAACATTGGCCAGCGTACAAACACAAGGTATTCTCTTGTTAAACCATCCATCAGTGTTAAATTCACCGGCACAGCTGATCTCAATTGAAACCATCAATGCCCACTTGGCACAGACCTCAAGTCAACGTCTATTCCACGTTAGTTCAACATAATTTCATTGAAGCAACATTGAGTCAACCAGTGGCCACTGATTTACCGATCCTTAAAGTGGACGTGGAAGTTATCTTTAGGTCCTGATTGCTGGCAATTAAAAAATATATATATTTCACTCTGTGGTGGGTATTATCATTTGAACAAATTGATCATGCTTTTTTAGGAGACGAATGGCGATAGATCTATTTGAAAATCATTCTAAACACCTGAAATAAAGTATTTCTTCGTTTACTGTGGCAAATTACCCGACACCTTGTATGAATGGAAAACTGTTCATTACAATTTGTCTTTCCAAAAAAAGTTGTCTTTAAAAAGTATGGTCATTTCTCATCAAGATCAGGGGAAATATCCCTGGACTGTCCATAGTTGAAATGTGTATTAAATCAAGTCAATCGTGTTGTGTTAGGTCTGTATAATCTATATTTTGTATCAAATGAAAATGCAGTCTAATAAAGTTATTTCAAATAGCACACATTATTTAGCCATTCAAGGTGAATGTTTGAATGAAATATACAGTAGGCCTACCACTTCTATATCCTTGTACTATTAAGTATTTTGTTATTAATCAGCCTTGATTTCTGATGCTCCTGATAGGTTGATATTACATTGGGGGTGGGAGTAGAGAGCATAGACGCAGCTGTCTAGTACCGTAATCAGTTGACACGGTAACAGCGAGAGATCAACTGATACGCTTGTTTATTCTCGTAGGCAACAAGGCTGGTGACTAAATGGCATTGAAACCAAGTGTGGATTCGGGTTAGTCAGCTTTTGTGTCTTTGTTTAGTCCTGGGGGATGGGTTTACAGCCAACCTCAACATATTACCGGACCGGAGTGTGTATGAGGAGTGTTTCTAGAATCAACCCAGTGCCGCTGGTTTTGTGTGTGTGTGTGTACGTGTTTTTGCATTGATTGAACATACACACTCCGGTCCGGTAATATGTTGAGGTTGGCTGTAAACCCATCCCCCATGAGGTCAACCTCCAGACTAAACAAAGACACAAAAACTGACTAACCCGAATCCACACTTTGTTTCAATGCCATTTAGTCACCAGCCTGGTTGCCTTGTTGCCTGAAAGATACTAGTCTTTTGAGACACAAGGGGGGTCTAGATAGTATTCCGGTGTAGACACAACTCTCAATAGGGAGTCAGTCTACTCCTCC
>NC_034185.2:32033168-32050668 GCF_002021735.2 Oncorhynchus kisutch | reverse complement strand
CTAGCATGGAGTTAGCCTGCTATTTGTGCAAAACAAACATTCTCGACACAATGTGTCACTTTCTTTCTTTGTGAGTTAATGGGACCAGAGATTTTATGTCAGAGAACACTGGTAGGTTGAGGAGGGATGCTTTTTAGAGTATAATTTTAAAGGGAGTGAGGAAAGCGAAAGTAGTTTTATTTTTATAGTCAATTATCGACATAAACCACGAGACATCCATGTCTTCATCACTGCAAAATATAAATGGTTGAGTTTGATTCTATTTCAAAGATTACAAACAGTGTTTTCAAGGTATTTTATTATTTCTGAAAAACATATTTTTAAAGAAATGTGTCATTTTTAAACCTCTCTCTCACCCTCCAATTTAACGTCAATTATCTAAAAACATGTTACTTCTTATGGCTGCAGGGGCAGTAGTGAGTAGCTTGGATGAAAGGTGCCCAGAGTAAACGGCCTGCTCCTCAGTCCCAGTTGCTAATATATGCATTGTATAATTAGTATTGGATAGAAAACACTCTGAAGTTTCTAAAACTGATTGAATGATGTCTGTGAGTATAACAGAACTCATATGGCAGGCAAAAACGGGAAATGGGAAATCTGAGGTTGGTCGATTTTCAACCCAGCCCCTATTGAATACACAGTGGTTATTGGTTATGTTGCACTTCCTAAGGCTTCCACTAGATGTCAACCGTCTTTAGAAACTTGAATGAGGCTTCTACTGTGTTGTGGGGCCGGATGAGAGCTCTTTGAGTCAAAGGTCTGGCAGAGAGCCAGGTCCTGGTCACGCGCATTTCACATGATAGCGACCTGCGTTCAATGGCATTTCTACAGACAATGGAATTCTCCGGTTGGAACGTTATTGAAGATTTATGATCAAAACATCCTAAAGATTGATTCTATACTTAGTTTGAAATGTTTCTACGACCTGTAATATAACTTTTTGAAGTTTTCGTCCGATGTTCGGATGGACCTGCACGAGCGTTTGGATTTGTGTACTAAACGCCCTAGCAAAAGTAGGTACTTGGACATAAATAATGGACAGTATCGACCAAATCAAAAATGTATTGTGGAACTAGGATTCCTGGGAGTGCATTTTGATGAAGATCATCAAAGGTAAGGGAATATTTATAATGTTATTTCTGATTCCTGTTGACTCCAACATGACGGATCATTTTTTGTTTTTTTCTGAGTGCCGTTCTCAGATTATTGCATGGTTTGCTTTTTCCGTTAAGAAAAAATGAAATCTGACACAGCGGTTGCATTAAGGAGAGGTATATCTATATTTCCATGTCTAACAGTTGTATTTTCATCAACATTTATAATGAGTATTTCTGTAAAATTATGTGGCTCTCTGCAATATCACCGGATGTTTTTGGAACTATTGAACATAACATGCCAATGTATACTGAGATTTTTGTATATAAATATAAACTTTATCAAACAAAACTTACATGTATTGTGTAACATGAAGTCCTATGAGTGTCATCTGATGAAGATCAACAAAGGTTAGTGATTAATTTTATCTCTATTTGTGCTTTTTGGCTGGAAAAATGGCTGTGTTTTTCTGTGAGTTGGTGGTGACCAAACATAATCGTTTGTGGTGCTTTCGCTGTAAAGCCTATTTGAAATCAGACACTGTGGTGGGATTAACAACAAGATTACCTTTCAAACGGTATAAGATACTTGTATATTTAAGGAATTTTAATTGAGATTTCTGTTGTTTTGAATTTGGTGCCCTGCACTTTCACTGGCTGTTGTCATATCGATCCCATTAACGGGATTGCAGCCCTAAGAAGTTCTCAAAAAATACAAATATTTTCATATGTTGTAGCTTAGGTTTTGTGTTGTGCCCTCTACTGGTTGAGATACAACATGCTCTTTAATACAGGCTGGGTGTAATTTCAATCATAGAAATGTAATTCATAGAATGGACCTATCCCTTCAGACCACAGCAATGTACCTGGTACACCATTGATGTTTCAATTTAACTGAAATTTGAACTTCTAATTACTACCACAAAGATGGTCACCGGTCCACCCATATTTGAATGTCAACTTAAATGGTCAGGTTTATTATCTAGAGTCAAAGGTTTGCACACGCCTACTTATTCAAGGGTTTTTCTTTAATTTGACTATTTTCTACATTGTATATTAATAGTGAAGACATCAAAACTATGAAATAACACATTTGGATTCATGTAGTAACCAAAAAAGTGTTAAACAAATCAAGATTTATTTAATCATTTAGATTCTTCAAAGTAGCCACCCTTTGCCTTGATGCACACCCTTGGAATTCTCTCAACCAGCTTCACCTGAAATGCTTTCCCAACAGTCTTGAAAGAGTCCTTCACTCTGCGGTCCAACTCATCCCAAAACCATCTCAATTGGGTTTAGGTCGGGTGACTGTGGAGGTCAGGTCATCTGATGCAACACTCCATCACTCTCCTTCTTGGTAAAATAGCCCTTACACAGCCTCTAGGTGTGTTGGGTCATTTTCCTGTTGAAAAACAAATGATAGTCCACAGCAGAATGTTGTGGTAGCCATGCTGGTTAAGTGTCACCAGCAGGGCCTCCGGGGTGGCACAGTGGTTAAGGGCGCTGTACTGGGTTCGTGCCCAGGCTCTGTCGTAACCGGCCGCGACCGGGAGGTCCGTGGGGCGACGCACAATTGGCCTAGTGTCGTCCGGGTTAGGGAGGGGTTGGCCGGTAGGGATATCCTTGTCTCATCGGGCACCAGCGACTCCTGTGACGGGCCGGGCGCAGTGCTCGCTAACCAAGGTTGCCAGGTGCACGGTGTTTCCTCTGACACATTGGTGCGGCTGGCTTCCGGGTTGGATGCGCGCTGTGTTAAGAAGCAGTGCGGCTTGGTTGGGTTGTGTATCGGAGCCTGACTTTGAACCTTTGTCTCTCCTGAGCCCGTACGGGAGTTGTAGCGATGAGTCAAGATAGTAGCTACTAAACAATTGGATACCACGAAATTAGGGAGAAAACAGGGCTAAAAAAAATAAAATACAAATAATTTTTTTTTAAAGAACGTGTCACCAGCAAAGCACCCCCACACCATTACACCTCCTCCTCCATGCTTCACAGTGGGAACCACACATGCGGAGATCATCTGTTCACCTACTCTGCGTTTCACAAAGACAGGGCAGATGGAACCAGAAATCTCAAATTTGGACTCATCAGGCTAAAGGACAGATATCCACCAGTCTAATGTCCGTTGCCCGTGTTTCTTGTCCCAAGCAAGTCTCTTGTTCTTATTGGTGTCCTTTAGTAGTGGTTTCTTTGCAGCAATTCAATGTCAAGATGTGTCTGTTATTTGAACTCTGAAGCATTTTTTGGGGCAGCAATCTGAAGGGCAGTTACCTCTAATGATCTTATCCTCTGCAGCAGAGGTGACTCTGGGCCTTCCTTTCCTGTGGCGGTCCTCATGAGAGACAGTTTCATCATAGCGCTTGATGGTTTTTGTGACTGCACTTTAAGTTTCAAAGTTCTTCAAATGTTCCGTATTGACTGACCTTCATGTCTTAAAGTAATGATGGACTGTCGTTTCCTTTTGCTTATATGAGCTGTTCTTGCCATAATATGGACTTGGTCTTTTACCAAAGAGGGCGTCTGTATACAAACCCTACCTTGTCACAACACAACTGATTGGCTCAAACACATTAAGAAGAAAATTAATTCCACAAATTATCTTTTAACAAGACACACCTGTTAATTGAAATGCATTCCAGGTGAATACCGCATGAGAGAATACCAAGAGTGTGCAATTATGTCATCAAGGAAAAGGTTCGCTACTTTGAAGAATCTCAAATATAAAATATATTTTGATTTGTTTATCACTTTTTTGGTAACTACATGATTCCATGTGTTATTTCATAGTTTTGATGTCTTCACCATTATTCTACAATGTAGAAAATAGTAAAAATAAAGAAAAACCCTTGAATGAGTAGGTGTGTCCAAACTTTTGACTGGTACTGTATGGTTCTATGATGTCAATAGGTTTACTATGGAGGATTGACAGTATCATTTAAAACAACATACATTCCCATTCAAGTCAACATTATCTGATGTGTGGACCTCCAACCATCTTTGTAGTACCATTTGAAAGTAGAAATTAACATTTTATTCCCATTTTGATACATTTTATTAGCTGAAACATGACACCCACCCTTTATTCAAGAGCATGCTGTGTCTCAACCAATGGTGTGCACAGCACAAAAACCTTAGAGGATGTAAAATAAGGTCTAAGCTACAACATATTCAAATAATAACAACAAAAAAGTGTACGTGTCTTTAGATAATTGACGTTAAAGCTAAAAAAAATGACAATTGGAATGTATTTTTACATTTTTATTAGAAAATAGTTTGAAAAACGTTTTTGCACGCTTTTAGATGATATCAATCCATACCATTTATCTTTTTAATTGAGAAGGACATGGATCTTATGAGATGGTGGGGTATGCAAAACTCTGTGCACCTTTATCTCTTGAATGTTTTGGCATTCAGGTCCTAAAAGTAACTTTCTGACCACTTCTTCAATAAGCAAATATGTCTGGAAAGTTTTATTCAAATCAAAAGGGGTGCTGCCAAAAAGGGATTCAATTCAAATGGATTTATCCTCTTATGATATGTTTTGTGACCACACTTTAATGCCATCGCTTTTTGAACGGAAATAATACAAAAACGTTCTATTGAGTCAGCATTACATAAAGGTCTAGCTCTCTCTCTCTCTCTCTCTCTCTCTCTGCCAGGTATTACAACCATAACACCATCCAGCCTTGCCTTCTGTTGCATGACCCAGATTTTCCCAGTACAAAGGATGAGTAACGTGTCAACTTGTACAAACAAGTTCAGAGTCCCTTAAATGTTCCCTTCATCAACATCTTTGTAGCATAGCTCTGTGTAGTTTCGCTACAAAGCCATGTTAGGAAACTCTGTGCTGTTTTGACGGCCTGGAAAGCCTGTACCAGTTGTGTCTTGATGTGAACTAGCTAGGAAGGTTATCGCAGTCCAGTTGTTGTGCCAGCATTCAAACCTTCTATTGGAATCATTTACATGTAGATCATTGAATTCATTTATTCTATGTCTGCTTGGTTAGAACTTTTTGCTCATGTGGAAGGGCGACCATTAGTGAGAATTTGAACAGGCAATGTACCTTCTGGGAACCCTGCATGGTTGGTAAGTGCCTGGCAAATGTTTGACAAATGCTTGGCATTGTTGGAAAAGTTTCCACTCCAAACGCTATGAACTTCTGTGCCAAAGTTATTAGTTCGGTCTAACTTTGAGATGATATTGAATGCAAATAAATACTCAATGTCCTTTGCAGAGTATGGCCGTTGTACAAGAACAGATTTTGGAAGTGCACCACCGACAGATTCACAGTGCATTGAATAGAATAGGATTGTCTGTCTCTTTCTCTCTCCCTAACTGTAGACACTATTCCAGGGAGAACCTCCACAGATCATCTCCATTCATTGTGGGTTCCTTTTATTTGTTCACATTAACATCAAAGGGCTGTCGGCCTCTCTGGGGAAGATGCAGCTTATGTATCAGCGCTCGGCTCGCTTTGACTGATCTGTCTCTTTCAGTCAGACCTAGCTGCCCTTCCAATGTCCATCCCTCATCGCACGGAAGTACCGCAAGCATGCACACACACGCACACACAGTCTTGTACAGCTAACCTTGTGGGGACACACAATTCAGTCCCATTTAAAATCCTATTTTCCCTAACCCCTAACTCTAAACTTAACTCTATCCTGTACTCTAACTCTAACCTAGCCTTAACCCTAACCCTAACCCTAAACTGAAATGGTCCACTCACACAGACAGTTGGTGAACCTCAGGAGGCTGAAGAGATTTGTCTTGTCACCTAAAACCCTGACAAACGTTTACAGAACCACAATTGAGAGCATCCTGCCGAGATGTATCACTGCCTGGTACGGCAACTGCACCTCCCACAACCATAAGGCTCTCCAGAGGGTGGTGCGGTCTGCACAACGCATCACCGGGGGCAAACTACCTGACCTCCAGGACACCTACAGCACCCGATGTGGTAATGAACACTATGGGAGACAGAGAGCTGGTTTCAAGCATAGGGCGCAGCAGGTGTTTATTGTAAAGGACCACAGGAGAAGGTCATACACAGGGGGTCCAACAAGGCAACAGTACAGGCAGGGAAAAGGCTAGTAATGTCGTCCGGGAGATGAGGCAATAGGTTGATAACAGGAAATCCGATAGGCTAAAGTACAGGCAGGGAATAGGCAAAAGGCGTCGTTAGTGAGGCAGGCAAAAATTGCCTCTTTGCATCAACTTCATGTAATTGTCAATAAAAGCCTTTGACACTTATGAAATGCTTGTAATTATACTTCAGTATTCCATAGTAACATCTGACAAAAAATATCTAAAGTCACTGAAGCAGCAAACTTTGTGAAAATTTATATTTGTGTCATTCTCAAAACTTTTTGGCCACGACTGTATATATCTTATACCATCTATTGCATCTTGCCTATGCCACTCGGCCATCTTTCATCCATATATTTATATGTACATATTCTTATTCCATCCCTTTAGATTTGTGTGTATTAGGTAGTTTTGGGGAATTGTTAGATGACTTGTTAGATACTACTGCACTGTCGGAACTAGAAGCACAAGCAGTTTGCTACACTCGCATTAATTAACATCTGCTAACCATGTGTATGTGACTAATACAATTTGATTTGATTTGACCCTAGTTCCTAACCCTGACCCTAAAACTAACCACAACCCTTAACGTAATTCTAACCCTAACACTAATTCTAACCTTAACCCTAAAACCCCTAGAAATAGCATTTGACCTCGTGGAGACCTCATCCAATTTTTGTTTGTGTACTATTCTAGTTACACACACACACACACACACACACACAGTCAAAAATGCATATCACCCAATACCCAGCAGTCAGTGGTAGAGTCCATACAATCCATACCTTCACTGAGTAGCGCTGAATTTCATATTGCTTTTTTTTTTTTTTTTATGGCCTTGGGCTCAGAAATTGATGAGCGTGTCTCTATCGGCACCCTATCCCCTATAATTATCAGGAATCACATTGAGCTCTCTCTCTCTCTGTCCTTCTCTCTCTCTCTCTGTCCTCTCTCTCTCTCTCTCTCTCTCTCTGTCCTCTCTCTCTCTCTCTCTCTCTCTCTCTCTGTCCTTCTCTCTCTCTCTGTTCTCTCTCTCTGTCCTCTCTCTCTCTCTCTCTCTCTCTCTGTCCTCTCTCTGTCCTCTCTCTCTCTCTCTCTCTCTCTCTGTCCTCTCTCTCTCTCTCTCTCTGTCCTCTCTCTCTCTCTGTCCTCTCTCTCTCTCTCTGTCCTCTCTCTCTCTCTCTCTCTCTCTCTCTCTCTCTCTCTCTGTCCTCTCTCTCTGTCCTCTCTCTCTCTCTCTCTCTCTCTCTCTCTCTCTGTCCTCTCTCTCTCTCTCTCTGTCCTTCTCTCTCACTTCCCCTCGCTCACTCTCTCTCTCCCTCTCTCTCGCTCTACCACTCTCTCTGTCCTTCTCTCTCCTTCTCTCTCTCACTTCCCCTCACTCTCTCTCTCCCTCTCCATCTACCCTCCTACCACTCTCTCCCACCACTCAGCTACCCTCCTACCACTCCACTCTCTCTCGCTCTACCACTCTCTCTCTAGACCTCTCAATTTCTTCTCTCGACCCCTCCTCTCTACTTATCCCAACCCACCTCTTCTCCTCTCTCTCTCTCATTGTTAATGTACCCGGATGTGATGACCATTCCAGATTAAAACACACAGGACATGACTCATTAGCCAAGGGCTTCTTTTATCATCTCGCCCTCTCTCTTTACACATTTCTCTCCATTTCTCTGTTCTATCTCAATGTCTCGCTCCCTTCATCTATCTGTTCTCCCTCCTTTGCATGTTCCTGATCCCCTGTTCCACTGTTCCACGCCCCTGTTATGAAGACACAATAGAACCAGCCAGACCCACAAAGGTTACAGGGATCTACAGCCCTCTCTGTGCCTCAGAGGTCAACCTCTCTCAATGGGCCTCACTTATAGACACAAAGCGCGCACGCACACACAAACTCACATGGCCCATCTGAAAGATTCTTTTAGTGAGAAACCAGTCTTCTCAACGGGCTGATATTGTTTTAGCGTCTCTCAATGGGGTTCTGTATTGCACGGTGCTGTGTGCGTTTCAGTCTGACGATATAGTTAGCGTCACGGCTCTGTAGTTGAAATCAGGGGAAAGGGATGACGTAAAAGTCCTGTAAACTATTCAATTGGTTCCATTGTGCCCGGCAAACAAAATCCAACCCAGCTTAAGTATTTGAAACAATCACCGCCCGTTGGTTTTATGGCGAGCTGGACAGTGATATCTCTGCTCAAATGGCATGTCAGGCCCAATGTCTGCGTGTGTGGCATGTTAACTATGTCTGTTATGGGGAAATGGTGTTAGGTGATGCATTGCATTAGGCTCAACCACTGCAATCACATCCAGCAGGAACTACGACATGCCGGTATGTACTATCAGCTTGTGTTGGGTTTACATTGGCGTTAATAGTCAGGATATATAAACCAGTTATTACAGCTATCCCATGTTATATTTATGTTACTCTTCTCGTTCACTGGTCAGTTCATCATTAATCACACACTAAACAACTAAACAAATAAACAAACAAACAGCGGAGCTGATGACATGACATCAACTGGGCCAATTAGAAGGCAAGCCCAGATTGTCTGGCTGCAGGCTACACGCACACACACACACACACACGCACAGGCACAAACACACACGTAAACACACTCATATAACACACTTGCGCACGAGCAGAATGGCAAACACACACACGTGTGCACGCAGGTCGGCAGACACACACACACACACACTCATGTACGAGCATACACACACATACATAGATAAACAGAGCTTACACATATACATTCATGCACACAGGCGCACACACACTTAAACACACACCCATAATTATAAGCACATGGAGAAATACATGCAAACTGCATCATCACACAAGAAAGTACACACACACACACATACTTAAGCATATACACGTCTAAAACTCTACTGAGTGAGGCAGCCATCAAATCATGCTGTCTGTCTGTCTGTCTGTCTGTCTGTCTGTTCTCCTCTAGCTCATTGATTTTGTTTGTTTGTCCCAGGGCGATGGGAGGCCGTATTACACACACACACACACGAGAGGAGCGTTCCAAATTGTTCGATGTAAGTGGGTCATGCTTTCCTACGGTCTCTTGAAAGAGAAAGAGCTTTTGTGCATCTGTCGCCGAAAGGCAATCGCACCCGCCATGGTTTTTTGGCTGCATGTTTTATGAGTATTTATGGAATAGGCAGGGATGGTTGTGGAACAGGCCTATGGTGCTTGCCTGACTGGGAGTGGGTCTGGGAATGTGATTGATAGGTGATGAGGGGGTTTGGGGGCTGAAGGTTGGGTCTAGGAGGGGGTTTGAGGACTGAGGGTTTGGTCTAGGAGGGGGTTTGGGGACTGGGGGTTGGGTCTAGGAGGGGGTTTGGGGACTGAGGGTTGGGTCTAGGAGGGGGTTTGGGGACTGGGGGTTGGGTCTAGGAGGGGATTTGGGAACTGCGGGTTGGGTCTAGGAAGGGGGTTGGGGACTGAGGGTTGGGTCTGTGACAGGTAATGATGAGTGGTTTTGGGGCTAAGCTGAGCTGCACCACTGTGTAATCAGACAGGCCACGGCTCCACCATTCCATGCACCAGGGAGGAAGTTTGGCACGAAAGTAGAGTGGCTAGACCTGTCACATCAAATGATGCCCAATCATTCACCCACTTTATAGGTCCAGGATATGTGTGGGCTATTCCAAATTGGATGCCCCTGGCCTACAGTGGAGTGCGTGGTGTGTCTGGTCTGTCTGTCCAGACAGCGATTTGAAAGACTATGAGTATGTGTGTGTGTGTGTGTGTGCGTGGACGTGCGTGAGTGCTATATCACACTGGTTTGAAATGAGCAATGAGCAGTGCAAAGTAATGGTTTGTGAACTGAACTGGAGAGTTACATTTGGTGTTGTGACTGATTTTGTTTCCTAGAGCAAGAGAGTGTCACAGGAAATGCCCAGCTAGCTGCATAAATGAACAATCTACAAAATGATCTATGCTGTCAATCACCCATGCAGGTCAGGGTGCATGTCTGCATTAAGTGTATCCAATGTCATATAACAGTTTATAATGAGAATCTCTTACGATCAAACAGATGGCGCTGGAATGGAAAGCCGGAATGGGTAGCTGACGTTTTACGGCTGCTGGCCAATTCTGTTATTTTGTGTGTATTTTTTTTAACATAATGGTTCTTCCATCTTTTCCTGTAACAGGAAAGTGCTTCTGGACATCAAAACAGCTATCGCTAACCTCGATTTGGATTGAGATTTCTATTTCAACATGTCGGACGGCGCAGGACATACTGCTCACCCCGGACCAGGCCCTTACACCCCCGAGACTCGGAAGAGAAAGACAGAGGCCGACGCAATAGAGGCCCACATACCCTGATGAAACTACCTGAGCTAGTAGATAAACCTCCTCTACCCTCCGTTCGATTGGCGAACGTACAATCACTGGAGAACAAACTGGACGAGCTGAGACTATCCTATCAACGGGACCTGAAGAACTGTAATATCTTACGTTTCTCGGGATCGTGGCTGAACAACAACATGGATAATTTACATCTAGCTGTTTGTTCTATGCATCTGCAAGACAGAGCGGCAGCATAGGGTAAACTCAAGGGGGAGATTTGAGTCTCTTTGTTAACAACAGCTGCTGCATGATCTCTGATACAATGATGTCTGGAGGTTCTGCTTGCCTGAGTTCGAATACCTCATGATAAGATGTAGACCATACTATTTGCCTAGAGAGTTTTCATCTATGTTTTTCGTAGCTGTCTGTTTACTACCACAAATCGATGCCAGCACTAAGACCTCACTCAAGGAGCGGTAGAGGGCCATAAGAAAACAAGGAAATGCTCATCCAGAGGTGGCACTTGTCGTGGAAATGTCCTCTATTTACCAAATCATGGGAGCAAACCACAACACAAGTCAGAGTTAGTTATAAAAGTCCATCTTTAATTATATAAGCTCTATAGCATTTTGACTTTCAACAGTTCAGTATCTCTAATGAGAGTCCCCACACAATGGCAAAATGGGATCCTTTATAGCAATAATCACACAGTCAGACAGCATAGACATAATTCATTGTTCAGCTTTGTCTCCTTTCCCAAACCCCAGAACCATAAACCAATCCTCCATATCAACAGGCATATATCAAATTGTCATTTAGATACAACCCACTCTAAATACAAACTCACGGAGAGGAGAATGAGGCTATAGGTTAAGATAGAAACAACATTAGAGGGAGCATAGAATGATTCCAGACACTGCCACCCTCCTTTCTCCACTGGGAAAGGTAGGGAGTAAAAGATATGTTTACACATGATGACACTTTGACCTCTCCCCTCTCAGCGGCCCATGCAACTTAGTCTTGACATAGAACAGATAACTGCAACCTCGCCACAGTATTATACAAAAATACCATTCTGATGAGAATTAACTTACACACATTTGATGAATATAAAACATCTTACATATGTTACCAACAAATTCTGAATCTTCCACGACACACTCCTGGTGGCCGGTGATTTGAATGCAGGGAAGCCGAAATCCGTCTTACCTCATTTCTCCCAGCATGTCACCTGATGAAAAAACTCCAGATCACCTTTACTCCATACACAGAAACACATACAAATCTTCCCTCGCCCTCCATTTGACAAATCTGACCATAACTCTATCCTCCTGATTCATGCTACAGGACTGTTATGCTAGCACAGGCTGGAATATGTTCCGTTCTCATCCGATGGTATTAAGGAGTTTACCACATCAGTTACCGGCTTCATTAATAAGTGAATCAACGATGTCGTCCCCACAGTGACCGTACGTACCTTTCCAAACTAGTAGCCATGAATTATTGGTAACACCCGCACTGAGCTAAAGGCTAGAGCTGCAGCTTTCAAGGAGCGATACACTAATCTGGAAGCTTAGAAGAAATTCTGCTGCGACCTCCGACTAGCCATCAACAGGCAAAGCATCAATACAGGACTAAGATCGAATCCTACTACGCCGGCTATGACTCTCATTGGATGTGGCAAGTTTATCACGGATTACAAAGGGAGGCCCAGCCGCGACCTGCCCAGTGAGGTGAATTTACCAGACTAGCCAAATGCCTTCTATGCTCTCTTTAAGGCAAGCAACACTGAACCATGTATGAAGGCACCAGCTGTTCTGGATAACTGTGTGATCATGCTCTCCATTAGCTGATATGGGTAAGACCTTTAAACGGGTCAGCATTCACAAGTCCGCAGTGCGAGACGGATTACCAGGACGCGTACTCCGAGCATGCACTGAACAGCCGGCAAGTGTCTTCACTGACATTTTCAACCTCTCCCTGACCCAGTCTGTAATACCTACATGTTTCAAGCAGACCACCGTAGTCCCTGTGCCCAAGAATGCCAAGGTAACCTGTATAAATGACTATTGCCCTGTAGCACTCACATCTGTAGTCAGGAAAGGCTTTAAAAGGGCTGGTCATGGCTCACATCAAAACCAAACACTGCATTCCACAGTAAGAACCTCATACCAATGGTCAAGCATGGTGGTGGTAGTGCGATGGTTTGGACGACTTGCCTTAATAGAAGAAACCATGAATTCTCCTCTGTATCAGAAAAGGAGAATTTCAGGCCTAGTCAAAGTCCAGAGCTAATCCCCAATTGAGATGTTGTGGCAGGACTTGAAATGAGCAGTTCATGCTTGAAAACCCACAAATGTTGCTGAGTTAAAGCAGTTCTACATGCATGAATGGGCCCAAATTCCTCCACATTGATGTGAGAGACTGATCAACAACTACAGGAAGTGTTTGGTTGGAGTCATTGCAGCTAAAGGTGGCACAACCAGTTAGTGAGTGTTATGGGGAAATTACTTTTTCACCCAAGGGAATTGGATGTTGCATAACTTTATTAATTAAATATATAAAATGTGTAGTTATTTGTAAACTAAGGTTTCCTTTATCTAATATTAGGTTTTGGTTGAAGATCTGATAACATTCAGTATCAAAAATGTGCTCAAATAGAGAAAATCCGAAAGTGGGCAAATACTTTTTCACGGCATACTTTTTCACGGCATACTTTTTCACGGCATACTTTTTCACCTACTCATTAAAGTTTTTTTTTAAATGTATTTTTAAAACTATTTTCTACATTGTAAAATAATAGTGAAAACATCAAAACTATGAAATAACACATATGGAATCATGTAGTAACCAAAAAAGTGTTAATAAAATCCGCTGAGCAGGACTTACAGATAAAGTTGCAAATGGAGGGTACATTGCTGGAAACTTTCTTAGTTCACCAGTAAACTACCAGAATGCTGGTATCTTTCAAGGATTTTATGTAATCTGTCACAGGACATCGAGTGGCTCTTTTGGGTACTTCAGATTATCACAGGTGTCTGTATTAATCTCTGATCCTCTGCATGTCCTTATCACATGTAAAATGTATTGAATAATTCTAAATTTAAAATAAAACATTATGACAAAGCTGTAAGTATTCTCCTAAATATAAACCATCAACTAAGTGAATTTCATTGGTGCCTAGTTAAATAAAGGTTAAATAAATAACATGAAAATTATTCATTTTATGGTTTCAGCATGAAATATCCTTTATAATATTTTTGACCAACATCATTTTTTTTTACCTGTGTCAATATTTATTTGTTGTAAATGTTTTAATGCCATTGTTGATTGGAGGCTTTTTTCATTCATTTGGATATTTTCTCTTGTACCATATGGTCTGTCCACTAGAAACCCATGGATAATATGGACACCGATATAATATTCAAATATACATTTGAGAAGTTACGATAGATTGCCATAGATTTTCTGTTAATTACCAAAATTCCTGAAGGATTCTCATAACTTTGGTAAATTTATGGTAGCTTTACAAACCTACATACTGTAAAGACCTCCAGGCAGGAGGAACACACCCAGGGACTCATGCTGTAATACCCGACCCCCACCAAGGCCTCTCCTCCTGGTTTAGACTGGCCTCCACTGCTACCTGCTGTGGAGTTCAATGTCCAAGATCTAAAGGAGATGTACTTCTCTGTGGGTAGCTCTGCTACCACCATGAGACACAGGAGTTGAGGCAGAGAGATTACAGATCAGAGATTAGGTAAGGTCATTAGGTAAAGGAGAGTATGCATGGCTCATAATGTCTATCATGATAAATACCTAACATTCGTTCGGTGTGTTTGAACCAAGTGGAAATATCTCATACATTTGAGTCATTCTAATAAATGTTGTGCAAGAGAGAGAGAGTGAAAGAAGAGGATAATGGAGGAATCGCTTTTTCACATTCTGAAAATGGAATCTCAATGTTAAGGTCGGCAAAAAACAGGAAATATTGAATATGATTTCATCTTTGTCTTTCCATAGTACATCATTATTTTTCAGTTTCTCTTCCTCTCCTTTTGCTTTCTCTCTTTCCTGCTCTCTCTCTTTCCTGCTCTCTCTCTCTCCCCATCTCTCTCTCTCTCTCTCTCTCTCTCTCTCTCTCTCTCTCTCTCTCTCTCTCCATTTCTCTCTCACTGGGTGGGATGAGTCATTGAGGACAGAGGGAGGGAGGGAAGAGAGGAATGGGAGGGACAACAGTAGAGAGAAGAGATGTAGTGGCTGTGTTCTATTCCTCTGGAGGTGTACTGCCCTTCACACTCTATCCTGAGCACCACGTCACCGACACTGGGAGAGGGCAGGGCACTATACATCCTATATATATATACACTGAGTGTAGAAAACATTAAGAGCACCTGCTCTTTCCATGACATAGACTGACCAGGTGAATCCAGATGAAAGCTATGATCCCTTATTAATGTCACTTGTTAAATCCACTTCAATCAGAGTGGATGAAGTGAAGGAGACAGGTTAAATAATGATTTTTAAGCCTTGAGACAATTGAGAAGAGAGCCTTTGAATGGAGCATGGTAGAGCGGGCCAGACGCACAGGTTTGAGTGTGTCAAGAACTGCAACGCTGCTGGGTTTTTAATACTCAAGTTTCCTGTGTCTATCAAGAATGGTCCACCACCCAAAGGACATCCAGCCAACTTGACACGACTGTGGGAAGCAATGAAGTCAACATGGTCCAGCATCCCTGTGGAATGCTGAGTGTACAAAACATTAGGAAAGCTTTAAGTCGTCAGGGCATGGACTCTACAAGGTGTTGAAAGCGTTCCACAGGGATGCTGGACTATGTTGACTCCAATGCTTCCCACAGTCGTGTCAAGTAGAGTAGAGACCCTGCTGTGTGTCTCTCTCTGGCCCTGGGCACACAGACAGGCAAGGACTGGAGAGAGAGTATGTACTTGAACTATTTGCACATGGTTACAACACTGTGTGTATATATATATATAGCCATAATATGACATTAGAAATGTCTCTATTCCTTTGGAACTTTTGTAAGTGTAATGTTTACTGTTTATTTTTGGCAGTTTATTTAACTTTTGATCATTATCTATTTCACTTGCTGTGGCAATGTAAAGATATGTTTCCAATGCCAATAAAGCCCTTTGAATTGAAATGAATTGAGTGTGCATGTGTTTGTATACGCGCATGTTTGTGTGTTGGCGAACACTTGTCTGTGTGTGGCCAGCGCACTCGCCCATAGGTTTATAGCTGTGTCTGGGTGTGAGAAGTGGACTCTATCACCGCTGGGCCTCAGGCTCACACACTTTCCAAAATAAACAGCTCCTGCAGCCCGGGATTACTATCGATCCATACCCAGAAGTCAGCTCTGAATTTTGGGCGGGGGGGGGGGGGGTTCCAGCAAGGGAAGTCAGGGAGAAACAGACTATTTCCCAGGAATGTATGTTTCACCAATTGCAGGTTAGGAGGTAGAGGATGATTTAAACACCACTCATCCATCCTACTGTCAAGCTGTAATAAGAAGCCTCTACAGGTTCAACAGTAGCCGTCCAGACTTCTGTGTGTGTGTGTTTAAAAAAGTGAAGACAAAAAAAAAACACTGAGAAAATGAGTAAATGGTCTGTTGTTTGATTGACAGCTTGGCCCGCCGTCTGTTTCCTGTCAAACATTTGATTGCTCGCCCGCCCCCTCTGGCCGAGGCTCATGGGTAGGCTGGACGGAGTGGCAGCTCCATTTAAGGAGTTAAGGATCATGGATGGCTAACTCACAGACCTGTGTGTGTGTGTGTGTGTGTGTGTGTGTGTGTGTCAACTTGACTCCTTCAAGGAATAACACACTGACTATACAGTAGTGTATGTATACTGGTACAGTAGTGTGTGTATACTGGTACAGTAGTGTATGTATGTATACTGGTACTGTAGTGTGTGTATACTGGTACAGTAGTGTGTGTATACTGGTACAGTAGTGTGTGTATACTGGTACAGTAGTGTATGTATACTGGTACAGTAGTGTATGTATGTATACTGGTACAGTAGTGTATGTATACTGGTACAGTAGTGTGTGTATACTGGTACAGTAGTGTATGTATGTATACTGGTACAGTAGTGTATGTATGTATGTATGTATACTGGTACAGTAGTGTATGTATGTATGTATACTGGTACAGTAGTGTATGTATGTATGTATACTGGTACAGTAGTGTATGTATGTATGTATGTATTACTGGTACAGTAGTGTATGTATGTATGTATACTGGTACAGTAGTGTATGTATGTATGTATACTGGTACAGTAGTGTATGTATGTATGTATACTGGCTACAGTAGTGTATGTATACTGGTACAGTAGTGTATATGTATGTATGTATGTATGTATACTGGTACAGTAGTGTATGTATGTATGTATGTATGTATGTATGTATGTATGTATGTATGTATGTATGTATACTGGTACAGTAGTGTATGTATTACTGGTACAGTAGTGTATGTATGTATGTATTACTGGTACAGTAGTGTATGTATGTATGTATGTATACTGGTTACAGTAGTGTATGTATACTGGTACAGTAGTGTATGTATACTGGTACAGTAGTGTATGTTACTGTATGTATGTATGTATGTATACTGGTACAGTAGTGGTATGTATGTATGTATGTATGTATGTATGTATGTATGTATGTATGTATGTATGTATGTATACTGGTACAGTAGTGTATGTATACTGGTACAGTAGTGTATGTATGTATACTGGTACAGTAGTGTATATATGTATACTGGTACAGTAGTGTATGTATGTATACTGGTACAGTAGTGTATGTATGTATACTGGTACTGTAGTGTGTGTATACTGGTACAGTAGTGTGTGTATACTGGTACAGTAGTGTATGTATACTGGTACAGTAGTGTATGTATGTATACTGGTACAGTAGTGTATGTATGTATGTATACTGGTACAGTAGTGTGTGTGTGTATGTATACTGGTACAGTAGTGTGTGTGTGTGTAT
>NC_034185.2:32015668-32030668 GCF_002021735.2 Oncorhynchus kisutch | reverse complement strand
GAGAGAGAGAGAGAGAGAGAGAGAGAGAGAGAGAGAGAGAGAGAGAGAGAGAGAAAAAACACAGCAGTAAACTCTGCAGACATGTATAAGATCCTGACTGTCACAAGGACGTAACACAGCCCTCTGGGTCTGCACAAACACACGCTGCCTTCTAATCAGAGAAAGACACTCTATGGACATAATATGACATTTGAAATGTCTTTATTCTTTTGTGACTGTTTACTGTTAACCTTTTATTGTTTATTTCACTTTTGTTTACGATCTATTTCACTTGCTTTGGCAATGTCAACATATGTTTCCCATGCCAATAAAGCCACTTCAATTCAATTGAGAGAGTGAGGGGGGAGAATCCAGAGAGAGGTAGGAGAGGGAGAGAGAGAATACAACCAATATTTATCTGTTTAAAAACACTGTAGCTGGTAATATAACATTTTAAACGTCTTTATCCCTTTGAAACCTTTATGAATGCAATGTTTACGCTTCAAACACATTGACCGTGTCCTTGCGCAAAATTGTACGGATCGGGATATGTACAGTTTGAGGCATATGCATTTCTTTGAGCACCATACCGAACGCACTGCAACTGCCTCTGCAATGCAATTCTGCAAGGCAAACGCAGCGTTTCATTGGAAATTAATGTAATTCTGCTCTACCAAAATGCAGTGACGCTGTCCGTGTGTTCGAAGTGTTACTGTAAATAAAAATAAATAATGTTTTGTGTTGTTTCTTGTTTCTTCTCACTTTTGTTGCTTTGGCAATGAAACATGTTTCCCAATAAAGCCCCTTTGAATTGAATTGAAATGTAAGTCCACATTTATTAGTATAGTGTTGTTACCACAGTAATTACACAGGTATAAGGGAGACAAAATGTAAAGGGTTACCCAAAAATATACATTTGAGCTTATTCCTAGCCTAGATTACAATGTCACTATCTTGTGATTCACGTTTATGTCAGAAAGTATATGCTATATAGCGTTGAGTGTATTTAAACCGTTTGCTGACCATATATGGTGTTACATTTCACACATACAAATCAAATCCAATGTTATTGGTCGCGTACACATATCTTGTAGATGTTATGGCAAAATATGTGTACATTTTTTTTTCTTGGGATTTGCGTGTATAAGCCTTCCATGCTTCTGTTCCTTGCTCCAACAGTGCAGTAATACCTAGCAATACAAAACAATACACGCAAATTCCCCCCCCCAAAAAAAAGAAGGGAAAAAAAGAAATAACAGAGGGAGCAATGTCAAGAGTCCGGAAAATAAATGTATATGTATATATATAAATACATGTATTATTTTATGTTAAACAATTTATTATGCTAGACTAGACATAAACTAAATTATATAGTACCAGTCAAGTTTGGACACACCTACTCATTCAAGGGTTTCTCTTTATTTGTATAATTTTCTACGTTGTTGAATAATAGCGAAGACATGAAATAACACATATGGAATCATGTAGTAACCAAAAAGTGTGAAACATGTCAAGATACATTTTATATTTTGAGATTCTTCAAAGTAGCCATCCTTTACCTTGATGACAGCTTTGCACACTCTTGGCATTCTCTCAACCAGCTTCACCTGGATTGCTTTTCCAATAGTCTTGTTGACTGCTTTTCCTTCATTCTGCTGTCCAACTTATCCTAAACCATCTCCCGAGTGGCACAGCAGTCTAATGCACTGCATCTCAGTGCTAGAGGCGTCACTACAGTGTCACTACCAGGGTCACTACAGATCCTGGTTGGATTCCAAGCTGTATCACAATTGCACAATTGGCCCAGCTTCGTCTGGGTTAGGGTTTGGCCGGTGTAGGCCGTCATTGTAAATAAGAATTTGTTCTTAAATGACTTGCCTAGTTAAATAAAGGTTAAATAAAAAATATATAATAACAATCTCAATTGGCTTGAGGCCGGTTGATTCTGATGTTGGTCATCTGATGACACACTCCATCACTCTCCTTCTTGGTCAAATAGCCCTTACACATCCTGGAAGTGTGTTGGGTCATTGTCCTGTTGAAAACAATTTACAGTCCCACTAAGCGCAAACCAAATGGGATGGCGTATCGCTGCAGAATGCTGTGGTAGCCATGCTGGTTAAGTGTGCCTTGAATTCTAAATAAATCACTGATAGTGTCACCAGCAAAGCACCCCCACACCATCCCACCTCTTCCTCCATGCTTCACGGTGGGAACTAAACATGCGGAGATCATCTGTTCCCCTACTCTGCGTCTCACAAAGACACGGCGGTTGGAACCAAAAATCTGACATTTGTACTCATCAGACCAAAGGACAGATTTCCACCAGCCTAATGTCCATTGCTTGAGTTTCTTAGCCCAAGCAAGTCTCTTGTTCTTATTGGTGTCCTTTAGTAGTGGTTTCTTTGCAGCAATTCGACCATGGAGGCCTGATTCACACAGTCTCCTCTGAACAGTTGATGTTGAGATGTGTCTGTTACTTGAACTCTGTGATGCATTTCTTTGGGCTGCAATTTCTGAGGCTAGTAAGTCTAATGAAGTCTAATGAACTCTGGGTCTTCCTTTCCTGTGGCGGTCCTCATGAGAGACAGTTTCATCATAGCGCTTGATGGTTTTTGCGACTGCACTTGAAGAAACATTTTCCTGGATTGACTGACCTTCATGTCTTAAAGTGATGATGGAATGTCGTTTCTCTAAACTTATCTGAACTGTTCTTGCCATAATATGGATTCGGTCTTTTACCAAATCGGGCATCTTCTGTTTACCAACCCTACCTTGTCACAACACAAGTGATTGGCTCAAACCGATTAAGAAGGAAAGAATTTCCACAAATTTACTTTTAACAAGGCACACCTGTTAAATGAATTGCATTCCAATTGACCTCGTGACGCTGGTTGAGAGAATGCCAGGAGCGTGGAAAGCTGTCATTAAGGCAAAGGGTGGTTTTGAGAAATGTTACATTTAAATATATTTTGATTTGTTTAACACTTTTTTTGGTTACTACATGATTACATATGTTATTTCATAGTTTTGATGTCTTCACTATTATTCTACAATGTAGAAAATAGGAAGAAATACAGAAAAACCCTTGAATGAGTAGGTGTGTTCAAACTTTTGACTGGTACATATAGTAACTTGAATTAAGAATGTATAAATGACAAAGGCTCAATGCTTCTTTCTTTAGTTGAGTGTTTCCTGTGTTGAGGAATTCCTTCAGTCAGCCGGTCAGTCAGTCAGTCAGCCAGTCAGCCAGTCAGTCAGCTAGTCAGTCTAGCCTACTGGAGCCTCTGAACAGCATGATCTGATCAGCTCCCTCTAGGCAGGCCCTCGTTGCCCTGGTAACCTGCTGACGCTCTGAGGGAGGAAGAGCTCTGTTCAGAGACAATGGCATTCTTTCAGAGAACTACACTAGCACTAGGACCCTGGAGAAGACTGGGACTCCTGTTGGTGGGCCAGGCAAGCTGACTGGCTGAGCTGTGGAACACACAACCCTAATGAGAGAGAGAGAGAGCTGAGAGCAGAGTGAGAGAGAGAGAGAGAGAGAGAGGAGACTACAGGAACGCAGTCAGTCGCCTGTGTTGCTCAGTGCCAGAAACGCAGAGCTGGGGCGGAAATGGAGGGGCTCAGGCTCAGTGGAGGGAACTGACATTGCAGACTAGGAGAGGAGAGGTAGAACTATCGGAGAGGAGGAAAGGAAGGGGCTCGTCTGGACAACAGAAGGATTCTAAGGTGACTTTATGGCTCTTTTCAATCGCTGTCTGTGGTGGTGGTGGTGGTGATGGGGGGAGGGGGTGTGTGTGTATATGTATGTATGTATGTATGTGTGTGTGTGTGTGTGTGTGTGTGTGTGTGTGTGTGTGTGTGTGTGTAGACTTTAGCAACCAAAGGAGGTTAAGTGTTGACATGTGCTGCTTCTGCACTTCTAAGTAGAGAGACATTGTGTTTTTCAGTGAGACAGAGCGAGGGATAGTTATGTGTTTGTTTTGAAGGGAGAGTAAAGGGGAAAGTCTAAGTGAGTGTTGACAGTCGTTGACTGGAGGGAAGGGGTCCAGAGGAGTGTACACTTTTAAGGGAACAGGAGGACCCCATCCACTCATGTTAGAAGGAGAGATAGAGTAAATCGAAAATTGAGAGAGAGAGAGAGTAAATTGAGAGAGAGAGAGAGATAGCGATGGGGAGGTTTTAATCAGCTGAGCTCGGTGGTTTAGTGTTGTTGGTATACTGTACACTGTGTCCATGGATAGAGAGAGAAGAGTGATGTTTTAGTCAGCTTTGGGTAAAGTCTTGTAATACATGGGGATGAATTGAGCTGTATGTCATAGCTTAGATTAAGAAGGGACTCTTGTATGGGGATAAGGGGCTGGGTACTGTACGTGCGAGTGTGACAGGCGGCAAATAGGCTGAGAGAGGCAGATCTGATCAGACGCACAGCAACAGTGGAAAGAGCGCGTGGCACAGGGTGAGCACTATCACATCACATCACGTTACACACACACACACACACACATACAGACACGCACCACATCTCTCTCTCCCTCTTTCCCTCTCTGTCTCCCTCTCTCTCCCTCTCTCCCCCCCCCCCCCCTCTCTCTCTGAATATATTTATAATAAATGGACTCCCTAACCGTGGCGTTTGTGTATTCGCCAGCATATCAGGGCCACTGTGTTTGATAAGAGTGAACAAGCAAGTCTGTCATTATTGCATGTGTTTCATCTGTTCACCAGAATCTCTTTATTTACACGTGCAACAGTATTTGTTTTGTATTATCGTATGGCGGTAGAATCCTGTGTGTGACTTTCCGTGGGTTTGTTCGCCTGTCCTTAATCTGTGTGTTTGTTCGAGTGCGAGTGTGTTTACATCTCTGTCTGTGTGTAAATGTGTATCCACGGCAGTGCAGGGAATGTTCACTCTCTGTCTCTGTCTCTGTCTCTGTCTCTCCGTGTCTGTGGTCTGTGTGGGTGATTGGCTCTGCTACTTTTATATATTGATGAGCGAGAGAGAGAGAGTGGGGGGGACAGGAGCGAGTGCAAGGGATAGAAAGAGAGCGAGAGAGAGGACAGCAAGAGAGAGACGGAGGGAACAGAGAGAGAGCGAGAGAACCTGTCGTGATCTAGTGAAGTTCATTCATAATTCACCCGCCTCACCGTATGGCATCGTTCATTCAGATAATGATCCCCATTGGCTGTGTTCATTTAGGATCTCAGCCCTACATCGCCCTGATAGTCTCAATGAAGAGACCCCCTATGTCGGAGCTCTCACTGTGTCTGGACTCCAAACACACTGTAACTGACGTTTCCCCGTACCCCCCACCAACATCAATAAATGCCTGATGCAAAAGTCCGATTTCCATGTCATATTTAATTGAAATGAGCCTTCATTTATCCCAGATAAAACATGTGCTTGATCAATTGCTTACCATAGACAACTAATGCTGGGCTACAGCTATTGGTCCTCTTTATTGGTTTCCCAGCATTGGTCTGGCCTAGTCAAAATAGACATGTCCAGTCCTGTGTAGTCTGGATGTGAGGGTGAAGGCCAGTTAATGTTATAGATACCATCCATCCTAAACCCAATGGGTCAATAATGACTTTCATTTGACACATAGGTCAGCAGTAACAAAGACCGTAATTTCTCTCTTTGAGCTAATTCACATATACCCTCCTCCCTAGTTCTCTTTCCTCAGCTAAGCGGCGTGTGCGTTTAGTGCTGTGTTAATGCAGTCTAAAGCCGTATAGTGGAACCACAGCATATTAATGGAAAGAAGAACGATGGTCTTTGTGTCCCCCCCCCCCAGGTTATAATTGTCATTGACTCTTCAATAGCCACCCTGCTGTGCCCGAATGGAGTCATTGTCCACAGCACAGCGAGCCTGGCTCAATTAGCTCCACTCACGTCAGTAAGAGAGCGCCCAGCGTGTGTGTGTGTGTGAACAGTGTGTGTGTGAGTGTGTCCTCTTGCTAACTAACTCAGTCCTTATAAAGCTCGGGTAAAAATAGAGCGGGGATGAAAAAAAAGGTTTTATATTTTGAGAGATGTTCTCATTTCTAGCTGAGGTTGCCGACAGATTTGAAGGGATGATTCTGGTGTGGGTGAGTGAGTGAGTTTAAGGAGTGTGTCGGACCAGGAATGCCACTGCTCGTGTGGAGAGGGCTCTGTCTTGTGTTTTTGTCAGATAAGATGTTAAATTTCCAATTCTGACTTGTCCGTGTGAGTGCACATGTGTGGGTTTCTGTGTGAGTGTATGTGTTGTTTTGTGTGTGACTGTGTATGATTGTGTGTGTGGTGTGTGTGTCGGCGGAGGTATAGCGTGACGCTGGTTGCTAAGCGAGGCAGGGACGTGGGTGGAAGGATTTCCTGTCGACAGGAGAGTTTGCTTATGCGGGGAGGGCCGTGCCGAGGGGAAGTGTGTGTTGTGTTTTTCTGTGTGCGTGTGTTATTTTGCCTCGATCACTCATCAAGCAACACACACACCCAAGAGTAGTCTCTCATATCGCTGTCTGGACAGACAGACCAAACACACACACCACTGTAGGCCAGGGGCATCCAATTTGGAATAGCCCACACATCTATAAGTGGGTGAATGATTGGGCATCATTTGATGTGACAGGCTGGCCCTTCTACTTTCGTGCCAAACCTCCTAGTCTGTTGACTGTTATTTGGGTTGCATAATGTCCTGGCTGGCGTCATTTGGCTGTTCTGTTCTTTTAGATGGACCTTGTGGCACATCCCCCAAAACCCCCATGACGTTATCCCCATAGCATGGACTTGCTCTCTCTCTCTCTCTCTCTCTCTCTCTCTCTCTCTCTCTCTCGCGCTCTCTCGCTCTCGCTCTCTCTGTCCTTCTCTCTCTCGCTTCTCACTCTGTCCTTCTCTCTCCCTCGCTCTCTCTGCAGTGATGTCATGTCTGTTTTATTGTGTCCCACACGTGAGGGTTGCCATTGCCATATGCACCATCGGCATGGCTCCCACCATAGTTACGTAATTGACATTGAATGAGAAGGAGGGGTGACGTCAGTCCCTCTGGTCCTCTCCTCTCTGGCTAGCTACAGTGATGTCATAGTTAGAAGCAGCCATACAAAGTCATGGTAGCTAGCGAGAGGGGAGGAGCCGGAGTGTTTTTTTTAAAAAACTACCTCAGGGCCAATCAGATTTATCTACTGTGTTTACCTCCTTTGCGGCATCCCTCTATGGCAGACACTGTTATCAAATGCATTTATCACACAATCGGGGATTTGGCCCTGTCACTTCATTTATATAACAGCCCAGCCACTTGGTTTGGATACAAAGATGAGGGTTTGGGGCAGGAGAAATGTAATATCACTCAAATTCGGAAATGGCGCTATGGATACAATGATTGACAGTGTCCATGAGATCATATTTTGAAGCTATACATTGTTTGTAAACAAACACATTGTTTACTAACAATGGAGGAAAACAACTTTATATGGTTGTTATTATATAGTAATACATCTGGTTGTTATTATATCCTTTGGCCGCCTTTCCTTCCAGTTCTCTGCTGACGTTGACTGGAACGAATGGCAGAAATCACTGAAGCTGGAGACTTATATCTCCCTCACTAACTTTAAGCATCAGCTGTCAGAGTAGCTTACCTATCACTGTACCTGTACACAGCCCATCTGTAAATAGCACACCAAACTACCTCATCCCCATATTGTTATTTATCCTCTTGCTCCTTTTGCACCCCAGTATCTCTACTTGCACATCATCATCTGCACATCTATCACTCTAGTGTTAATGCTAAATTGTAATTGTTTCGCCTCTATGGCCTATTTATTGCCTTACCTCCCTACTCTTCTACATTTGCACACACTGTACATAGATTTTCCTATTGTGTTATTGACTGTATGTTTGTTTATGTGTAACTCTGTGTTGTTGTTTTTGTCGCACTGCTTTGCTTTATCTTGGCCACAGTTGTAAATGAGAACTTGTTCTTAACTGGCCTACCTGGTTAAATAAAGGCGATTAAAAAAAAATATGGTAATGCAGTAGTTGTTATTATATGGTAATGCAGTAGTTGTTATTATATGGTAATGCAGTAGTTGTTATTATATGGTAATGATGTAGTTGTTATTATACGGTAATGCGGTAGTTATTATGGTAATGCAGTAGTTGTTATTGTACGGCAATGCAGTAGTTATTGTATGGTAATGTAGTAGTTATTATACGGTAATGCAGTAGCTGTTATTATATGGCAATGCAGCAGTTGTTATTATACGGTAATGCAGTTGTTATTATGGTAATGCAGTAGTTATTGTATGGTAATGTAGTAGTTATTATATGGTAATGCAGTAGCTGTTATTGTATGGTAATGCAGTAGTTATTGTATGGTAATTTAGTCGTTATTATACGGTAATGCAGTAGTTATTGTATGGCAATGTAGTAGTTATTATACGGTAATGCAGAAGTTGTTATTGTATGGTAATGCAGTAGTTATCGTATGGTAATGCCGTAGTTATGATATGGTAACGCAGTAGCTGTTATTATATGGTAATGCAGTAGTTGTTATTATATGGTAATGCAGTAGTTGTTATTATATGGTAATGCAGTAGTTGTTATTATATGGTAATGCAGTAGCTTTTGTATGGTAATGTAGTAGTTATTATATGGCAATGCAGTAGCTGTTATTGTATGGTAATCCAGTAGTTATTGTATGGTAATGTAGTAGTTATTATATGGTAATGCAGTAGCTGTTATTGTATGGTAATGTAGTAGTTATTATATGGTAATGCAGTAGCTGTTATTATACGGTAATGCAGCAGCTGTTATTATATGGGAATAAAGCAGTTGTTATTATATGGGAATAAAGCAGCTGTTATTATATGGCAATGCAGTAGTTGTTATTATATGGTAATACAGTAGTTGTTATTATATGGTAATGCAGTAGCTGTTATTATATGGTAATGCAGTAGCTGTTATTATATGGTAATGCAGTAGTTGTTATTATATGGTAATACAGTGGTTGTTATTAAATGGTAGTACAGTTGTACTAAACTAATAACTACCAGTCAAAAGTTTGGACACACCTACTCATTCAAAGGTTAGTCTTTATTTTGACTATTTTCTACATTGTAGAATAATAGTGAAGACATCACAACTATGTAATAACACAAATGGAATCATGTAGTAACCAAATCAGTGTTACAAAAATCAAAATATATGTTATATTTGAGATTCTTCAAAGTTGCCACCCTTCGCCTTGATGACAGCTTTGCACACTCTTGGCATTCTCTCAAACAGCTTCACCTGGAATGCTTTTCCAACAGTCTTGAAGGAGTTCTCACATATACTGAGCACTTGTTGGCTGCTTTTCCTTCACTCTGATGTCCAACTCATCCCAAACCATCTCAATTGGGTTGTGGTCAGGTGATTGTAGAGGCCAGCTCATCTGATTACGCACTCCATCACTCTCCTGCTTGGTAGAATAGGCCTTACACATCCTAGAGGTGTGTTGGGTCATTGTCCTGCTGAAAACAAATGACTAAGCATGAACCAGATGAAATAGCGTATTGATGCAGAATGCTGTGGTAGCCATGCAGGTTAAGTGTGCCTTGAATTCTAAGTAAATCACTGACAGTGTCACCAGCAAAGCACCCCCACACCATTACACCTCCTCCTCCATGCTTCACGGTGGGAACCACACATGTGGAGATCATCCATTCACCTACTCTACGTCTCACAAAGACGTGGTTGGAAACAAAAATCTGAAATTTAGACTCATCAGACCAAAGGACAGATTTCCACAAGTCTAATGTCCATTGCTTGTGTTTCTTGGCCCAAGCAAGTCTCTTGTTCTTATTGGTGTCCTTTAGTAGTGGTTTCTTTGCAGCAATTTGACCATGAAGGCCTGATTCACTCAGTCTCCTCTGAACAGTTGATGTTGAGATGTTACTTGAACTCTGTGAAGCATTTATTTGGGCTGCACTTTCTGAGTCTGGTAACGCTAATGAACTTATCCTCTGCAGCAGAGGTAACTCTGGATCTTCCTTTCCACTGGCGGTCCTCATGAGAGCCAGTTTCATCATAGCGCTTGATGGTTTTTGCGACTGCACTTGAAGAAACATTTAAAGTTCTTTAAATTTTCCATATTGACTGACCTTCATGTCTTAAAGTAATGATGGACTGACATTTCTCTGAGCTGTTCTTGCCATAATATGAACTTGGTATTTTACCAAATAGGGCGTCTGTATACAAACCCTACCTTGTCACAACAAACGCATTAAGAAGGAAAGAAATTCCACAAAGTAACTTTCAAGAAGGCACACCTGTTCATTGAAATTCATTCCAGGTGACTACCTCATGAGAGAATGCCAAGAGTGTGCAAAGCTGTCATCAAGGCAAAGGGTGGCTACTTTGAAAAATCTCAAATATAAATTATATATAATAGAATTAACATCAAATATCCCAAAATGTACCTTGTCTAAAGGGAGTGGTATAGGTTTTTGTCTTGAGAATAGCTTGTCTAATGGTTGTTTTATTGTCTTATGCTGTTCTGTTGTAAGAGGGAGATTAGACTTCAGCTGTGAGGCCACTGAGACCTGTAATCGCTGTGCCATTGTAGCGAGGCCACTGAGACTAAGACTGGCTTTGAAACTGATCTCCCTCTGTTGTGTCTCGTAATTGTGTGTGTGTGTGTGTGTGTGTGTGTGTGTGTGTGTGTGTGTGTGTGTGTGTGTGTGTGTGTAACTATGTAACCGGAGATGCAGTTTTTCGGTGTCTGACCGTTTGACCTCTGTTGTTGATGCTCAACTGAGAAATAACAAAAATCAGAGAGGACAAAAGAGGAGGAAGATTTTAGCCAAATCGTCTGGTTTTTAAAAAGTCCCAAATAAGTGGAAAAACAGAGAGCAGCCATCTAGTTCTGTGTATCTAGGATTAGAAAAGTAGCTGTCTGTTTTCTTCTGAAAGCTTTGTGGCTACACCCATCTATCGCTGACTCCCGTTCTACAGTCTCTTTAACTGGCTACGCACACACGTACACACACACTGGACTCTCCGAGTCTGAGGAAATCAGAACGGACTTAACCCTTTGTGTGCTGTAGACAGCCAAGCAAATACATTACAGTGATTTTCCAGCGATTATCTGATTACTGTAAGAACTCAGCTAGACTAAGGCTCAGTCCCAAATGAAACCCTATGCCCTACATAGTGCACTACTTTAACTAGGGACCATGGTGCTCGAGTACAAATTCGTGCACTATATAGGGAATAGGGTGCCATTTGGGACTCATACTTAACCTCTCAGGGACAAACCAAACCACACTGCCGTGGTCTAGCTCAATGACCACTATTCAGACACTCAATCCCAAAGTTATAATCACACTCTCAAACTTACACCCTGACACAATAGACATTGGGTATGGACTTTGTTTTGTTCCAAACGTGGTTTTGGTCACGGAATGTTAACCACGGCCACAAACAGTAGAACTCAAAGCAGCATCATCACACGTAAAATCCCTAAACTGATCCTGTCTTCCCTCTGCTGGTCTCCCCTCTGTCTCTTTCTCCTTCTCCCTCTCCCCCCCTCTCTCTCCCTCTCTCCGTCCCCTCTCTCTCTCTCCCTCTCCCTCCCTCCCCCCGTCTCTCTCTCTCTCACTCTCTCTCCCTCCCTCTCTCCCCCTTCTCCCCCCCCCCTCTCTCTCTCTCTCTCTCTCTCTCCCTCCCCCTCTCTCTCCCTCTCTCTCTCTCTCTTACTCAGCATGTGTCTGTCCAGGCGGGGGCCTGTTCCCTGGCAGGACAAGGGGAAAAAATACCTTCCCATATGATATAAACAGTGGGCCCAGCAGTGTGTGTGTGTGTCACCTGAGACGACGGCTGGGCTGCACCATAGCAAAAGGGAACAGCTGCCTTCCAACCATTGGTCACGAGTGTGTGTGTGTGTCTCCTGTGTCACACACATTCTCAGATCCTTCACTAACCATCTATTAACAGACACACAACACAACACAGCGTGCTGACTTACAGTACAAGTACACTCTCAACCTCCCTAGCATCTCACAGTCAATTTTGCCTAACATCTTTAGACCAACAGAGCAGCACTTTCCCTGACGATTCATTCATAACAAATAATACAGTGATTCAAAATAAACATTCAATTCAATACTGTTACTCATCACTTTCTCTCTCAGCTGATTTGACTCAAACCAAATTCTGCTCTGCTCCTCTCTTGTGTAAGAGAATGTGAGTGTTCTCTCTCTCTCTCTCTCACGCTCTCTCTCTCTCTCTCTCCTGTCTCTCTCTCCTCTCTCTATATCTCCCTCCCTCCCTCTTTCTCTGAGGGAATGTCCTTGGCCCATCTGACTTGCATCCTCCCTCTGAGCTGTCCGTCAACCCCCGGCGCCGGGCCTCTCCCCTGCCAGGCAGCCAATCAGAGCAGGAGGTGTAAATGATGTCAGATAGCGAATGGTCTGAGAGGCGGGGCCTCCCTCCAGGTGATCCATTATAAAGACACCTCTTATTATTATTATTAAGTGTTGGAGGGGCCACTGTAGGAGAGGCCCTTAATGAAAGTGGAGCAGGGAGAGAGAGAGCAGTGTGTCTGTGTGAGCGCAAGAGCTGAATATTCAGCAGCTGCTACCAGACTTGCTGACTCCTCGCGTTCATGCTCTGAATATAACGTATGATATACGGCTTACACACCAACACACCTCTGATGCGCTCTGAGAGGGTATGCGTGTACGTGTGCCAGTGCGTGCATGTGTGTTTACAGTATGTACTAGGAGTTTTGTAACTGAGCCACTGGATCCTCTTTCCCAGTATCTTGCTGGTGTACTGTAAGACACTGTAAAGAAAATGGGGGGGGGGGGGGGGGGGGGACTTCAGGAGAATATAATGCAAGTATGCAGGAGTTTACCAGGAAGATTTAGGAGAGAATGTGGAAAACGGAGAGAACTGCAAGCGTTTGGAGGAGACTGTGGTAGATGAAACACCGCGGCAGTGCATAGTAGACAGACTTGCGTCCCAAATGGCACCCTCTCCCCCCCTAGTGCACTACTTTAATCAGGGCTCTAGTGCACTATAAAGAGATCGGAGGGAATAGGGTGCCATTTTGGATGCAGGGAGACTTTATAGGAATGTAGACGGAACAGAGGGACTCTAGAAGTGTGTTAGGGTTCTGAGAACTGATAGGAAACAGATTGTTGTTTTTCCCCCTCAGATCTCTGGTGGTTGTGTCTCGGGTCACGACTCTGAGGAGAGGGTTGAGGCCTGCTTTGATGATGAATATGGATCAGGTGCTCTAAATGTCAGCTCCTAGTACTTCTTCTTCTCTGCTCTCATCCTTCTCTCTCCTCTCTCATCCTTATTTCTTACTTTCTTTCTTTCTTTCTCTCTCTCTCTCTCTCTCTCTCTCTCTCTCTCTCTCTCTGTCTTTCTTTCTCTCTCTCTTTCTTTCTTTCTTTCTTTCTTCAATTCCCTGTCATCTGTGCAGTATCCATGGATCAGGCCTTCTCCTCTCCTCCATCCATCTCTTCTCTCTCCTCTCATCTCAGGTCCTCTCATCCCCCATATCCCCTGGATGAAGCCCTCTCCCTGAGCTCCACATCTAATCATGGCACCATCATTTCTCACTCTAATTCTTTTGGCAGGGCCTGTCAAACAGCATACGCTAGAGGACACTGTGACTTTGAGATGCTGCTAATGACACAAGGATATTTCCCCCTCGCTCTTTGGTGATTAGAGAGAGAGATAGAGAGGGAGGCAGAGATATGGGTGGGAGAGGCAGAAAGAGATGATAGGAGCAAGGCTGAATTACCGAACAGGCACACAGGTCTACGTCCCCCAGGGCCCCGGATCTCCAAGGGCCCCCCCCCCCCAAAAAAAAAATATGTTTTTATTTTTTGGGTCCCCTGGAGGTCGGGGTCCCCCAGATTACATACAGTACCAGTCAAATGTTTGTACACACCTACTCATTTAAGAGTTTTTTTATTTTTACTGTTTTCTACATTGTAGGATAATAGTGAAGACATCAAAACTATGAAATAACATGTGTAATCATGTAGTAACAAAAAAGTGTTAAACAAATCAAAATATATTTGATATTTGATATTCTTCAAAGTAGCCACCCTTTGCTTTGATGACACTGTTGGCATTCTCTCAACCAGCTTCATGAGGTATTCACCTGGAATGCATTTCAATTAACCGGTGTGCCTTCTTAAAAGTTAATTTGTGGAATATCTTTCCTTCTTAATGCGTTTGAGCCAATCAGTTGTGTTGTGACAAGGTATGGCTGGTATATAGAAGATGGCCCTATTTGGTAAAAGACCAAGTCCATATTATGATAAGAACAGCTCAAATAAGCAAAGAAAAATGACAGTCCATCATTACTTTAAGACATGAAGGTCAGTCAATGTGGAAATTTTCAAGAACTTTTAAAGTTTCTTTGAGTGCAGTCGCAAAAACAATCAAGCGCTATGATGAAACTGTCTCTCATGAGGACCGCCACAGGAAAGGAAGAACCAGAGTTACCTCTGCTGCAGACGATAAGTTCATTAGAGTTGCCCGACTCAGAAATTGCAGCCTAAATAAATGCTTCACAGAGTTCAAGAAACAGACATCTCAACATCAACTGTTCAGAGGAGACTGTGTGAATCAGGCCTTCATGGTCAAATTGCTGCAAAGAAACCACTACTAAAGGACACCAATAAGAAGAAGAGACTTGATTGGGCCAAGAAACATGAGCAATGGACATTAGACCGGTGGAAATCTGTCCTTTAGCCTGATAAGTCCAAATTTGAAATGTTTGGTTGTGAGACGCAGAGTAGGTGAGCGGATGATCTCCGCATGTGTGGTTCCTACCGTGAAGCATGGAGGAGGAGTGGGGGTGCTTTGCTGGTGACACTGTCAATAATTTATTTAGAATTCAAAGGACTATTGTTTGTTTATCAACAGGACAATGACCCAACACACCTCCAGGCTGTGTAAGGGCTATTTGACCAAGAAGGAGAGTGATGGAGTGCTGCATCAGATGACTTGGCCTCCACAATCACCTGACCACAACCCAA
>NC_034185.2:31995668-32013168 GCF_002021735.2 Oncorhynchus kisutch | reverse complement strand
ACTCACCCTCCCTCTCTCTCTCTATCACAGGGCCCATAGGGCTCTGGTCAATAGTAGTGCACTACAGTAAAAGGGTGCCATTTGGGATGCACATTATGAGATTTTGTATTCATTCTTTTCTCCCTTCAGTGGCCAATTCACTGCAGGCTTTGAAAGGACTGTAAGGTCTCTGGTTGACAATGTATTCTCAATTAGAGACAATTAACCATGTGAACCTGACTGACCTGTGCACAGTTTTGTCACCCCCTTAATAGACTCGCTGAGGATTTCATTAACCTCTTCACCCTTGTAAACATTTGGTCCTCGTGCCACTCATTATAGAGAAGAGGTGTGGGTTGTAAGAGAGGCAAAGGGTTAAATACACACAGTTCAAACTCACAGACAAACACACTCACTGACACACTTAGCCAACTCTGCTGTCCCATGTTATAGAGACACTAAACCACTGGGCACTTGTATTTGTACACAGTATTTAAATAGTGTATCCCTGACATGGCTCATTCTATCATTTCCTACTGTTGTACATTGGATTTTAGTTACACTGTTTATACACACCACATGTCTTTATATACTGTATTCCTAACATAGCTCACTCTAGTATATCTACTGCTGTACATATCATTCTTAGTATATCTACTGCTGTACATATCATTCTTAGTATATCTACTGCTGTACATATCATTCTTAGTATATCTACTGCTGTACATATCATTCTTAGTCTATCTACTGCTGTACATATCATTGTTATTATATCTGGTGTAAATTCATCCGGTGTACATGCATAGAGATTGCATTTAGATTACCGTTACAGTGCTGTTGGAGTTGTTCATTAGATTCGTTCCAATGATACTTGATTTCTTTATTTGATAACTTTTTTAGAGGTTGTATTATTTGTGTACTTGTTTGCCATTTTACTGCATTGTCAGGATCTAGTAACATAAGCATTTCGCCGCACCCGCCATAACATCTGCTAAACTCTGTATGCGACAACACACTTTGACTTGATTTTGAAATATGATTCCACCGTCTGCAAATTTCCCACCCAACCAATGTTTGCTGCTTTGGGATTGTATTGTTGACTTGGCACTCGTCTTGCTTTGAGAGGAGCCATCTTGTGCGGTAAGATGGACATCGGTGACCTCGTCAAGAGGTTTGGACATTGATGTGTGTGAGAATAGAGGCGCCGGTGGTTCACTGGGGGGATTCCATCAGACTCAGGAAAAAAAGTGGGTGTCAAGGTCACGAAGGTCATAGGGTCGTGTACACAATATTTTAATTAAACATGTACAGACACACACACACACAAGCATGCAAACACACATACACACACACACACACACACACGCTGTCAGTCTGTCAAGCCTCTAGTAGGAAGTACCCCTCCCTTCAACGATCAAGTCTGAACTTGAGCAAGAACTCTCGTTGTCCTTTAACAGTCAGTCATTAAGGGGTTGTATAAATGTTGTATAAAAGTTTGTTTAGAGCTCAAAGTGCGTTAAGGAGAGATTTCTGAAAACTCTAGGGTATGAATACACGGCTCCGCGCTGCGCCTCGCTACGGCTCGCACACACACTCATAACACAGGCCCTAACTGGAAGGAGTTTGTTGTCATAGCAACAGTAAAATTAGATGACTTTACTGTCAGCCGTAATGTGTCATGGCCCTGCCTCGCCTGGTGCCTTGCCTGCCGTCATGGCAACGTAACAAGAAAATGCTCCCTGTGTGTTCCGTTGTTCCCTTCTCCTCGACGACCGACGCCTCGACGACGTCCAACTGGGAACCATGTCACACCAATAACCTTCCCTATCACCTCGCTGCCACCCACACCTTGATGAGGTGTCACCGCCATATATCTCAACCCCTCGCTTACCTTTCTTTGTTCATCCCCTTTCTATTTTCGAGGCTTTTCAAGTGTAGGAATATCTATTGTCGAGCTTCGGAGGAGATTTCAATTTGTTACGGTCAACGTGAGTACTGGTGCAACATGGCTCCATCAGATAGCTGCTGTTGATATCCCGGGGATATCGTCAGTTAAGGAGGAACTATAGATAGCAGATATCTACAGACTGGAAGCTAGATGACAGATGAAGCTGCTCTAGGCTACTGTTTGGTTGTCGTATAAGCACATATATGACTGCCATGGTCCATGCAGCCTACAGACATTTATGGAGGAAGAAAAGGTCCAATCAAATCAAACTTTATTGGTTGCGAACACGTCTGCGGATGTCATCACAGGTGCAGTAAAATGCGTGTGTTTCTAGCTGCAACTGTGCAGTAATACTGTAGCTAGCTGTACAAAAACAATACACACAATCCAGAAATGAAGAAATGAAGAAATGACGGGAGCGAATCCAAATAGCAACCCAACGATCAGATACATCTGCCTATCTGAAAGCCGCTTGGAATCGAAAGCCGGTTTAGGCCATATGCACAGCACACATACAATGTATGGCTAACAGGCTCCGAGACAGTTTCTATCTACAAGCCATCTGACTGGACTGACTACCAGACTCCTATTCTCCTGCTCAATTTATACCCCCCCAATACATGTGTAAATATTGGACTATAAACGTGCCTTCCTGTATTATACTTATGCTAAAATGTCTAATCTATTCTACTGAGACATTTACTTTGTTTGTATTCTTGTTTTTTTTACTATTTAGTATTGTATGTTGCGTTGCCGAGAAGGAACCTGCAAGAAAGCATTTCGTTGGATGATGTATACCATGCGTTTCCCCAACACACGACTAATAAAGCTTGATACTTCAAAACTACTCTGCAGAATAGAGTCTATAGTCCAATGTGTATTTTTATGAGGGCAAGAGAAAACCTATCGACAATGTCAAAACCGTAGGCTAGTGCTTGGTGGCCATAATCATACATTGTCTACCGTACAACCTACAGTAAATACATGTTTTCTATTCTCTATATATATATATATATATATATATATATATATAACTCAGTCCTTGTAACTCGGTGAGAAGAATTATCAGAGCAGGAAGGAAGAGTAGCTTCCCAAATAGCACCCTATTCCCTTCATAGTGGGCCCATAGGGCCCTGGTCAAAAGTAGTGCACTATATAGGAAATAGGGTGCCATTTGAGATGCAGGGCTGTTGTTCTGTGGTGAAAGCGGCTCAGAGGGGGCCGGGAGCCATGGCAACGTGACAGCTGTCATAGCTAGGGGGGAAAGGGGATGGATGTTGACAGCTGTCCGTCAATCAGCCAGAGAGAAGAGTCAGATCGGGGGATGATTTCCTTGGCTCATAGCATGATCACACAGGGTGAGCTGGCTACTACATATCTCCTGCTGGGATTAATCTTATCCTAGTGTGGTGTGTGTGTGTGTGTGTGTGTGTTCATTTCCATCTTGCGATCATCTTACCAACAGAAGACGCTACCTAACACAGGATATAAGCATTTACTATGCAGTCAATTTAGCTACTGTTCTAGCAATTCATCTGCAGTTAACTAATGCATTCTAACGCTCATCTTATCTCCAATGGTTGGTGTGATTGTTACAGCAACCATTTCTGAGGATCCCATCAAAACTGTCTCAAAACCCACTGTAGAAGCATCAGAGTTGCAGACATGACTTGATTCATAGTAACCCAGTGTTGTGCTCTTCTCCCCTCCCCCATCCAGGAGAGAGTCCAGGGCTGGATGGGACCCACCATGCCGCCCAGTAAGAAGGCCCAGAGCCCCAGCAGCGGTTTGGGAGCCACCCGGGGTCTGAGTCCCCTCTACAGGGAGGCGGAGGCAGCCGACCTGTCCCTGTCTCTGTCGGCATCCTTCTCCAAGGCCGAGGACGAGGAGCTCACCAGCCTCTCCTGGCTCCACGAGAGCACAGACCTTCTCAACAGCTTCTCTCACTCGGGGCTCCGCTCCGTCTCCCCCCTGCAGGACCCTGACGGTCACCCTCTACCCCCCCACTCCCCCTCCTCCTCCTCCCCTTCCCCCGACCCATGTGATTCTTCCCAATACGACCTGGCCACGGGAGCCAATCGGAAGCCTCCGTACTCGTTCAGCTGTCTGATCTTCATGGCAATAGAGGACGCACCATCCAAGAGGCTGCCGGTGAAAGATATCTATGGTTGGATCCTGGAGCATTTCCCGTATTTCGCTAGTGCCCCTACTGGTTGGAAGAACTCGGTACGCCACAATCTGTCGCTTAATAAGTGTTTCAAGAAGGTGGACAAGGACAGGAGCCAGGTAAGGAGGAGGCTAGCAAAGACACACACACACACACACACACACACACACACACACACACACAGCTGCACCACACTCTCTCGCTCTCTTTCTCTCGCTCTCTCTCTCTTTCTCTTTGTTTGTTTGAGGTGCTTGGACGCATTTCAAATTCAGTTATCAGGAGAACAGCCATTTCAATCTCCGAGTCAAACATATCCAGTATTTTGTCTACACATGTACAAGGAATTGCTTTATCAATACTTCATCATCTCACTGAATTCCAACTAAAAAGCAGAAGTTTGGCGTTCTCTGGAGGGAACAGCCTTTCAGTTTTGATTTCAATCTTGATCTGGTTTCATCTAAAGGCTTAAATATTTCACTAATCATTCTCCTATTTCAGGAGCGGGTTACATATACCCTATATGCTTATTAGGAAAATAATTCCCATAACCAATTAATACTAAAAGTTGTATTAACGTTCATGTCAAAATATATCAGATATCATCTGGGAAAATATAAGTAAATACTGGAAGAAAGGGTTATAATCCACACTCACTGAGCTATTCTTTACGTTTTAATGGCTTTTTTCTTCAGCCAGGTCACCCGTGATAAAAGTCATTATTCTACATCCATCCATGTCTGAGGATGACATGAAAACGTTTCCAAATCTGACGTTTGGGACAACTTTGAAAGCTGCCGTTTGAGGAACATGGCTTGAACGTCCAATTCTGGCGTGAGGCTGTTCCAGAGCTGGTTGAATTGTTCTACGGCAGAGGTCAGAACTAAGTGACGTGTTTCGGCGACAGCCGAGCATTTGGAGAACAACAGACATCCACCCATATTTACAGATGACGTCACGTTGGAGTACTGCTGCTTTCTTTTTTCACAATCATTATTGACATACATTATTTACATACATTTCCTACTGTTTTCCACCAAAGATCCTGTTGCTCAAAGGCAGAAACCTAGCAGAAGTTCTTCATTCAAGCCACTACGGCTCTGTTTGTAAGACATAGAAATTCTTCTCTGTCACTTCCTCATTTAAGTGGCTGTACAACTTCTAAGCCCTGGAACCTCAGTTGGCACACATCATGTTTGACCACATTAAAGTGTCTGGCTACAGGGGACAGTTCACTGTGATGCATTTCTTTCTTCGCCCTCGTACGGGAAAGAAAATGAATGTCAGGGGTAGAATTTCCTGTAAAACAAAATTTGTGGTCTATTTACTCAAGTGCCCCATGTGGCTATTATTATCTTGGGAAGTCTAAGAAAGAATTGAAAGTTCGTATTACAGAGCACAAGAGCAGAGCACCCCTGTAGCCAGACACCATGTGTCTTCTAATGAAGTTCATATGTGAGAATTGCCAGAACAATCCGAGATGCCAAAAATATATTTTCGCTCCCTCTGGCATGTAATTACCCATACGGCTTATATTATGTACACTATACAGGCTTTAGCTTGTGCATTAGATTCTTTATGAAATGAACTTGTGAGCTCTAAACTACATTTGCCCAGCACATGAACCACAGCCTTTCCCTTGTGAGTGAATGTGATATGTGGAAGGACAAAATGTACAAACTGTATCGTGTGTGTGTGTGTGTGTGTGTGTGTGTGTGTGCATGCGTGCGTGCGTACCCTTAAGTTACTCTGTCATCTGGCCCCTTGACTACAACTGCATAGAGTTTTCCTTGTATACATATCTCCATAGTAACTAGGTTGCAGTTGACATAAAAGTATGCTGTTGCTGTGGCGACGGGGAAACTGATTTGGCTATACTGACTTTGAGTGTGTGTGCCCGCCCTTGGGTATGTACAAGAATGTGTGTGTGTGTGAGTGTGGGTGTGTGATGGCAAGGACAGAAAGGTGCAGTTGGCAGGGACATTTTTTTTCCTCTCACACAGACAGTTTAAGACAGCCAATTAGTTAACTCTTCAATTCTGTCAAATAACCGCTCAGCCCAAACTGACTACCAACTGTTACAGGAACAGAAAGTACATCGTTATATAAAGACGCATACCTCAGTATACACACAAGAATATGTGCCTGCGTCTTAAAAACAGCTATTTTACCTGAGAAAAAGGCTGCTTTGTATGGAATCATAACGATGTCAAGTGTGTAATTTCAAGGAATGACTAACGTTACTATTGCATTCAGCTACTGTCTTTCTAAGGAGAAGCTGTTTTTCCAGTTTTTCTTTCCCTTTTAAATGCCTTTTCTCTGTCACTGGCTTTCCTCTGTCTGTTTATCTCTGAATTGAGCACAGTACGGGTCGGGTAAGCATTTTTACATTGCATTATATTCCACATTAACATCAAGCTAGTGGGGAGGGAAAATCTTCCAATTGGATTGGGGTTTAGTATAGTGAACAGTCTTGGTTGGTCCACGGGCTAAGTCCTTGCTGGGTCTACGGGCTAAGTCCTTGCTGGGTCTACGGGCTAAGTCCTTGCTGGGTCTACGGGCTAAGTCCTTGCTGGGTCCACGGGCTAAGTCCTTGCTGGGTCTACGGGCTAAGTCCTTGCTGGGTCTACGGGCTAAGTCCTTGCTGGGTCTACGGGCTAAGTCCTTGCTGGGTCCACGGGCTAAGTCCTTGCTGGGTCTATGGGCTAAGTCCTTGCTGGGTCTACGGGCTAAGTCCTTGCTGGGTCTACGGGCTAAGTCCTTGCTGGGTCTACGGGCTAAGTCCTTGCTGAGTCCACAGGCTAAGTCCTTGCTGGGTCTACGGGCTAAGTCCTTGCTGGGTCTACGGGCTAAGTCCTTGCTGGGTCCACGGGCTAAGTCCTTGCTGGGTCCACGGGCTAAGTCCTTGCTGGGTCCACGGGCTAAGTCCTTGCTGGGTCCACGGGCTAAGTCCTTGCTGGGTCCACGGGCTAAGTCCTTGCTGGGCCTTGGCTTGGAATAAAAAAGCCTTTTTTTTTGCAAATGCACCAAATTATATTTCCATTAATTTAGAGAGGTGGAGATTATTATGACAAGACACTTTGTTCCAGAGAGTGTGTTTCTGGGTCATATTCAGGCAGACGACAAGACTACTGACCGGGGTTAGCTTATTGTGTGTGTGTGTGCGCGTGTGTGTGTGTGTGTGTGCGCGTGTGTCTGTGCGAGACAGCCAGAGGGCTCAAGTCTCACGGTTTCCATGGTGTTGTTTACAAACAGGATTCCTCCATTGGTGAATGAGAAGCCTTAATGACAGGACACGGTGTTGTGCTCATAACACACACACACACACACACACACACACACACAGCTTTATATTGGTTATGAAATCAAAGCTGAAAAGGTGGTTATGAAGAAACAGTTCTGTATGAGAAGCAGTTCAAAAAGAGCGATTTCGTCAATGCAATACTCTCAACGCTTTCCCAGGGTATTGGGATCAGACAGTTATCTAGCCTAACCTTGCCTCTACTGTATGAAACAACTTTGAACTAAATCTCTGTTTTCATTGTTGGCTAAAGTGGAAACAGACTGGTAACCAGGCTAACTCAAGATCCATAGCAACAGATCTCTGGTAAAAGGGGTGTTTCAGGGTCTACACGGAACTCAAAAGGTTGAGAACCTAAAAGGTTTGGAACCTAAAAGGGTTTTTCATAGGGCTCTCCTGCACTCTAAAAATGTGGGGTTCAACAAGGGTTCTTCTAAGATCCTCAAAGTTCTTCAAAGAACCTTAGAGTTCTTGGCACTGAACGTGGCCCCCAGTAGGTTCTTCCAAGAACCCAATAAGAGGTGGGGTTCATCGAGGAACCTCCTTAGTTGGTGGGGGTTCTTGCAGGAACCTAACTGCCCAACTGAAACATATAGGTGCAGGCACTTCACTGAAAAACGTAAAGATCTCATCAATTTAAGGTAAGGTTTGTCCTTTGTATGATCTACATTTCTATTGTTTAATGATGATACCATCTATCTTTTCATATTTGTGCCAATCTTTCAAAAACAGAAAATGGACACAAGTCAATGGATATCAATCAACAAAGAGGTAAGAATATTTTGAAGCCTAGCTGTATTGAGTGCAGATGACTAAACTGCTCACCTTTGTGTCTGTGTCTGCAGGTATGAAGACGAGGAGGCATACAAAGGTATGTCAATAGGTATTGGTATGTTATTATGCAGATCACATTTACCATATTCCTCTCTTACCTCTCCAATGAATATCCCATAGGCCTCTACATTATGGACATGGTATGTGTATGAAAACCATTATCAAAAACGTTGTTTTTCATTCCCATTTACCACAAAAAACAAGGTATGAATACTGTAGTGTGCATGTTTTGTTAATCATCTGTATAACTACTATTCTTTGGGATTCACAGACTTCACCCTCCCTACACCTCTGATGAATATAACAGGAAACCTGTTATCACCATGCTCTGCAAAATCATTCTGTCTATGGATACGGAGAACATCAACACGTTAACATCAACACGCCATTGGACTTGGGGCTCTGCTGGGAGTTTTCCTCATATTTAGATGTTTTATTCTGCTTTGCCACTAAAATCAGAATAAACACTGACAACTAAAATACCGTGTTATTGTTGTTATTGTTATGCATATTAGTATTAGTATTAATAATAGTAATAGGGGAGGGTAGTTCAAAATTAACCCCAAAAGGTTCTTTGAGGATCCATTAAAAGGGGTTCTTTAATGAACTTATAGGGGTTCCCCCACAGTTTCAATTTGAAGAACCCCTGAAGGACACTCCAGGAACCTTTGCTTTTTAGAGTGTATGGGGACAGCTGAAGAACCCTTTTAGGTTCTACATCCTTCTTTACTAAGAGTGTAGGGTTGGTCACAGCAGATGAAGAAAAACAGATCCTATGTTTTCAATGACTCTTCAATGTATTTGGAACAAAGAGTTCTCTGATATAACCTTGTCTGCCGTTATACTATGATGTATCTTAGAACCATGGCAACACCCGGATCCCTGGTATGTGGTTGGTTGAAGAGGTATACAGTATTAGGGTCAGTAACAGCAGGACCATTTAATATCCCCCCCCCCCTCTCTCTCTCCTCTCTGCCTTCTTTTCCTAGTGGGTCCCAGACTACAGAGTACAGTTTATGTAACAGAGGAAACAGATGGGGGGAGCATACAACTCCTCTCTTTCTCTCTGTCTTCCAGTCTGTCTTCCAGTCTGTCTGTCTGTCTGTCTGTCTGTCTGTCTGTCTGTCTGTCTGTCTGTCTGTCTGTCTGTCTGTCTGTCTGTCTGTCTGTCTGTCTGTCTGTCTGTCTGTCTGTCTGTCTGTCTGTCTGTCTGTCTGTCTGTCTGTCTGTCTGTCTGTCTGTCTGTCTGTCTGTCTGTCTGTCTGTCTGTCTGTCTGTCTGTCTGTCTGTCTGTCTGTCTGTCTGTCTGTCTGTCTGTCTGTCTGTCTGTCTGTCTGTCTGTCTGTCTCTCTCTTTCTCTCTCTTTCTAGAGGTCTGCTGGGGGACCGATTTTCTTCATCCCGCTCCTGCTGCTTTTCGTACCGCGCCCCCTCCTGCTGCTTTTCATACCGCGCCCCCTTCCTGCTGCTTTTCGTACCGCGCCCCCTCCTGCTGCTTTTCGTACCACGCCCCTCCTGCTGCTTTTCGTACCGCGCCCCCTCCTGCTGCTTTCCGCACCGCGCCCCCTCCTGCTGCTTTTCGTACCGCGCCCCCTCCTGCCGCTTTTCGTACCGCGCCACCTCCTGCCGCTTTTCGTACCGCGCCCCCTCCTGCCGCTTTTCGTACCGCGCCCCCTCCTGCCGCTTTTCGTACCGCGCCCCCTCCTGCCGCTTTTCGTACCGCGCCCCCTCCTGCCGCTTTTCGTACCGCGCCCCCTCCTGCTGACTTCTTGTCTGACACCAACCCGCTCCCCCGAATCCGACTGCAGTCCCGTTATTGTAGGTGTAGCAGCCCAGGTCCCAGCCGTTTTGAGATCACACATATAGGCGTATTTGATCTTGCACGCCTCAAGAAAGAGAGGGAAGGTAGGCCACTGAACGTAAATCAGCAAGAATTAGGCTATTCGAGTTTGTGAATATTGCTAACAAACAGGTGCTTTAACACGAGAACACGTACAAGACAGAAAGACGACCGTTCTCAATAATCTGCGGGGCTAAAACATATTTTCATTCCAAAATTGTCTGTCTGACCGCCCGCTCCTGACCGCAGCATGAAAAATGCTCTCAGCCTGGCCACAGGTCCCGTGGGATGCCCTCGGGAATGCAGCTCTTTAGCCTACACCACTCTGTGTGTACTCTTTACAATCAGTGTATTTCTGTCTTTTTCTGTTAATAGTGTCTATTAAGACATATGTTTCAAGGTTTAAGTTTTGTTCTAACTGGGTGGTTTAAGCCCTGAATGCTGATTTGGCTGACAGCCGTGATATATCAGATCGTAAATCATGGGTATGACAAAACATTTGTTGTTACTGCTCTAATTACATTGGTAACCAGTTTATAATAGAAATAAGGCACTTCGGGGGTTTGTGGTATATTACCAATATACCACGGCTAAGGGCTGTGTCCAGGCACTCCAGGCAAGTGTTTAAATTGTGCAGTATTAGCAATAGTAAACACGAGTCTGGTAGCAGCCGTTGTGATGTGTGTGTGTGTGTAGCGTGTGTGTGCAGAGAGTCAGTGCAGATGGTCATTCCAGTTCAAGTGTTCAGCAGTCTGATTGCTTGTAGATAGAAACGGTCTCTGAGTCTATTGGGATCAGACGTCATGCTCCGATACCATCTGCCCAACGGTGAGTGAGTAAGCAGCTCGTGGCTGGAGCGTGTGGGGTCCTTGACGATGCTGTGGGCCTTCCTCTGGCACCGTTTCTAGTAGATATTCTAGATGGGTGGGAGCACAGTCCCAGTGATGTACTGAGCCTTCTTCAACACCGGCTGGAGGGCCTTGTGGTTGTGGACGGAGCAATTGCCGTATCAGGCCGTGATGTGACTAGTTCAGGATACTCTCGATGGTGCAGAAGTAGTACTTGGAGAGGTGCCGTGCCGTGTTTCCTAAGCCGCCTTAGGAAGTAGCGACCGTGTTGCACCATTTTGACAAGAGTGGTGATGGTTTTGGTCCATGTCAAGTCATCGTGATGTCTGTGTAACCAGCTCAGATATTTTTCGTTTCTTTCCCTAAGGGTTAAAGCTAGCATTGGGTTTCTATTTATCTGATCCTAGATCTGTTGTTAAGGTCAACTTCTACCTCCTGGAGCCATGTGACTTCAGGGTTTCCGGCAGCCTTCCCAGAACACTTTATAAACACAGATGGGCAGTGGCGTAGAACCAGGTTGGGTTGGGTCGTAGTGTCGGCACAGAACACTGAGCACACATGCAGCTGGTTCTTCTAGGAACAAGGCTCTTTCCAAGACACCAAGACAGGGGGGGAAAAAATAGTGGTGACCAGCCAACCCAAATTGAAATAGCCTAGGACCTGTTGTTTTTAGTTGAGCGACGTCAGAGAGAGATAAACACTCAATGTAAGCTAGTGGGACTCGTCTCTGCTGGTAAACGCAGCTATATATCCAGATACATCTCTCATTCATCCCCATTGCGAGGGCTGGCCCGAAGGGCCATCTTCTCCACTGTGAACCAATCCTGAATAAATCTGTCACCTAAATTCTAGCCATTCCCTGTTAACGACAGGGTTATTTCCATACCTCAGTGCTTCTGAAGTACATGTAGCCATGCTAAGAACATACACTACATGGCCAAAAGGATGTGGACAGCCCTTCAAATTAGGGGATTTGGTTATTTCAGCCAGTTATTTCATTGCTGACAGGTGTATAAAATCGAGCACACGGCCATGCAATCTCCATAGACAAACATTGGCAGTAGAATTGCCTTACTGAAGAGCTCAGTGACTTTCAATGTGGCACCGTCATAGGATGCCAGATTTCCAACAAGTCAGTTTGTCAAATGTATGCCCTGCTAGAGCTTCCCTGGGCCACTGTGCTGTTATTGTGAAGTGGAAACGTTTAAGAGCAACAATGGCTCAGCCATGAAGTGGTAGGCCACACAAGCTCACAGAACGGGACCGCTGAAGCACGTAAAAATCGCCTGTCCTCGGTTGCAACACTTACTACCGAGTTCCAAGCTGGCTCTGGAAGCAACGTCTGCTCAAGAACTGGTCGTCGGGAGCTTCATGAAATGGGTTTCCATGGCCAAGCAGCTGCACACAAGCCTAAGATCACCATGCAAAATCCCAAGCGTCGGCTGGAGTGGTGTAAAGTATGCTGCCATTGGACCCTGGAGCGTTCTCTGAAGTGATGAATCACGCTTCACCATCTGTCAGTCTTATGGACGAATCTGGGTTTGATGGATACCAGGAGAACACTACATGCCTGAATGCATAGTCCCTACTGTAACATTTGGTGGAGGAGGAATAATGGTCTGGGGCAGTTTTTCATGGTGCTGCCTAGGCCCCTTAGTTCCAGTGAAGGGGAATCTTAATTACTACAGCATACAATTACATTCTAGACGATTCTGTGCCTCCAACTTTGTGGCAAAAGTTTGGGGAAGGCCCTTTCCTGTTTCAGCATGACAATCCCCCCGTGCACAAAGTGAGGTCCATACAGAAATGGTTTGTTGAAATTGGTGTGGAAGAATTTGACTGGCCTGCACAGAGCCTTGACCTCAACCCCGTTGAACACCTTTGGGATGAATTGGAATGCCAACTGCGAGCCAGGCCTAATCGCCCAACATCAGTGCTCGACCTCACTAATGCTCTTGTGGTTGAATTGAAGCAAGTCCCCGCAGCAATGTTTCAACATCTAATGGAAAGCCTTCCCAGAAGAGTGGAGGCTGTTACAGCAGCAAAGGGGTGACCAACTCCATATTAATGACCAAGATTTTGGAATGAGATGTTTGATGAGCAGGTGTCCACATACTTTTGGCTTAGTGTAGCTGACACCAGTAACCAGTCCCTCCAGCCTCACTTGTCCTGGGTCTAAAGCCCTAATTCCCTGCTACAGTGGCTGACACACACCTGCAGGAGAAACAGGCCTGGTGTTGCATCCCAAATTGCATCCTATTCCCTATATAGTGCACTACTTTTCACCAGGGCCCATAGGTCTAGTGCACTATGTAGGGAATAGAGTGCCATTTGAGACACTGATCTGGTGTTGTGTGGGTGAATGAGGATAAACCAGTTCCACCTAATGGAGCTGTGCAAGAAACCTCCAGTGTGGTTTAGAGACTGGCACCAATGCATGTTCTGGGAGAGGAGTTGGAGGGGGTGAAGGGAGGAGAGGGAGAGGAGAGACAAGGGTGCACATGCAAAACACTTTTTGGGGGGGTTACTGCATACTGTGGGTTGGACCTCATTAGCTTACAAAAAATAATAACTCCCATTAACAAGACTTGGGGTCACTTTCTTTGCCAACAACACTCCACCACCACTACACCTCTCAGGTTAGACGTTACTCTGGGACCCATGGCAGGATGTGCTGTGGTATCGGTTTACCCTCCCCAAATACTAACCATAGCCATGAGTTTTTAAAAACAAGAAACTTATCCCAGATCAAATGTCTAGTGGTAACGTTAATCCTAATCTGCCAACACTGACATAGTTCAGCACCTCCTCTCCACCCCCTGCTGTTGCCTGTTGCCTAGGCGAGTTCTGCGCTCTGATTGGCCCATCGACCCGAGGGCTGTGGAGCACTGATTGGCCCATCGACCCGGGGGCTGTGGAGCTGTCTGCTGATTGGTGGTTGGGGGTGGTGAGGTCAGCAGACAACTCTACTGTTGGGAGCATCGATTTAACAGGCTGCCAAGCGGCGTGCTCACACACAAACACAAACACACACACAAACACACACACACACAGACACACACACATATGCACACAAACACACACACATGCACACACACGCAGTGGACCGGCGGGAGAGTGCGAGGGGGAAATTTGGGCCGGCAGGGTCACCTCTGCGGGGGTGAGATGTGAGTGATGCCATGGTGTGTGTGCGTGTGTGTGTGTGTGTGTATTCGTGTGTGCATGGTTGGGTGTACTATCATACTCTCCAGGGAAGGCATCTCTAGCTGTACTAGACCCACACTAGGGAGCTAGGCATGCTGGGTAATGTCAGACACCACAGGGGAAGTGGCTGGACTGGGTACACACACATGCCTGTAAACATATGAGGGCTAAATATTACAACCTAGTGCTTGTAATAAAGTCTATATACTCTGTCCTTTAACAAACCAATGGACCGACACAAGCCAACACATAATGACAAATGTACTTGTAATGTAAATAGATATAGATACACAGCCTTCTTACATGACATATTTTAATATACGTCGGCAGTGTCAATTGTAGCTACAGCCGAAACGAACCTTACCTGTATCAAGAAAGCCTTTGTACCTACCGCCTGTGAGTCCCTGTATCATGTAAAAACACAGAAAAAGTCACAGTGATGGGATTGATTATATTAGCTCAGTTGGTAGAGGATGGCAATTCCCAGGACTACCCATATGGAAAAGGTACGCATGCATGACTAAGTCACTTTGAACTTTTGAACACACACACACACACACTCTTCGCACTCTCGTCACTCCATTGTCTTTTTACTGTCTATTTGGCAGGCGTGATCGGAGTAGTGAAGTATGAAGTTGCATGGCGGTTGTGTGTCCGCGCGTGTGTGTATGTCTCTCCAACGGCACTGATGGGAAGTAGACGTCTTCATTGGGCGGGGGAGTTCTAAAATAGAACAGCACAACCCCTCTGGAATGGAAAACTCTCCTTCTGTCTTAACCAAGTGCTCTGTGGTGATGTTTCATTTTGGAAAATGGAAATATCACTGCAATAACACACACACACACACACACACTATCACTGCAGAGAATATATTAAGACTAATATGCCTTTAAGACATATCTTCTGATAGAATGTACATTTGTGTGATATGTATGAGTCCTGGGGTGATGTTTGAGAGGTACTGTATTTCTGGAATTTTCCTAGTGGATTCAGTCATGTTCTGTTTCAATGTGCTTCGTCTGGTTGGGATCTGGTCTGCAGCACAACTCTGTAAGAAAGTGAAGGAGAAGAGGGGTGAGAGAGAGGGAAGGAGAGAGAGAGGCAGAGAGAGGCAGAGGGAGGGGGAGAGAGGCAGAGGGAGGGAGAGAGAGAGAGGCAGAGGGAGAGAGAGAGAGGCAGAGGGAGGGAGAGAGAGAGAGAGAGAGAGAGAGGCAGAGGGAGGGAGAGAGAGAGAGGCAGAGGGAGAGAGGCAGAGGCAGAGGGAGAGAGGCAGAGGGAGAGGGACAGAGGGAGAGAGGCAGAGGGAGGGAGAGAGGCAGAAGGAGGGAGAGAGAGAGAGAGGCAGAGGGAGGGAGAGAGAGAGAGGCAGAGGGAGGGAGAGAGAGAGAGGCAGAGGGAGAGAGGCAGAGGGAGAGAGAGAGAGGCAGAAGAGAGGGGCCAGAGGGAAGAGAGAGAGGCAGAGGGAGGGAGAGAGGCAGAGGGAGGGGAGAGAGGCAGAGGGAGAGAGAGAGGCAGAGGGAGGGAGAGAGAGGGGCAGAGGGAGAGAGAGAGAGGCAGAGGGAGGGAGAGAGAGAGAGAGAGAGAGGCAGAGGGAGGGGAGAGGGAGAGAGGCAGAGGGAGAGAGGCAGAGGGAGAGGGACAGAGGGAGAGAGGCAGAGGGAGGGAGAGAGGCAGAAGGAGGGAGAGAGATAGAGAGGCAGAGGGAGGGAGAGAGAGAGAGGCAGAGGGAGGGAGAGAGAGAGAGGCAGAGGGAGAGAGGGCAGAGGGAGAGAGAGAGAGGCAGAGAGAGAGGGCCAGAGGGAGAGAGAGAGGCAGAGGGAGGGAGAGAGGCAGAGGGAGGGAGAGAGGCAGAGGGAGAGAGAGAGGCAGAGGGAGGAGAGAGAGAGGGGCAGAGGGAGAGAGAGAGGGGGCAGAGGGAGAGAGAGAGGCAGAGGGAGGTAGAGGGAGAGAGAGAGGCAGAGGGAGGGAGAGAGAGGGGCAGAGGGAGAGAGAGAGAGGCAGAGGGAGGGAGAGAGAGGCAGAGGGAGGTAGAGGGAGAGAGAGAGAGGCAAGGGAGGGAGAGAGAGAGGGCCAGAGGGAAGAGAGAGAGAGCAGAGGGAGGGAGAGAGGCAGAGGGAGAGAGAGAGACAGAGGGAGGCAGAGGGAGGGAGAGAGAGAGGCAGAGGGAGGGAGAGAGAGGCAGAGGGAGAGAGAGAGGGGCAGAGGGAGAGAGAGAGGCAGAGGGAGAGAGAGAGGCAGAGGGAGGGAGAGGGAGGGAGAGAGAGAACGTCAAGAGGGAGGGATGGAGAGTGAGAGAGGGAGGGGTAGAGGAGAGAGATGGGGAGAAAGTAAGAAGAGAGAGAGAACGTCAGGGGGAGGGAGGGAGAGTGAGAGAGGGAGGGGGTGGAGAGAGAGAGAGAGAGAGGGGGGGGGAGAAAGTAAGAAGAGAGAGAGAGTGACAGAGAGACTTTGTGAATAGAACTAGGGGCATTAAGTCGCTGACAACAACAGAAAGACAGGACATATGGAGAGGGTTGTGGTGCTGGATGTTGACTGAGCTGTGCTTTGGACCTGTTTGTTCTGCTCTGTGTCTCCGTGTTTGTTTGTGGTCTGGTGTGTCTATGATGTAGGCTGGTTTTCCAGGGACAGTGGATACTGAGAGCAACAACTGTCATGTAGCCATAGTTCAAATGGTCAATGCTTCTGTTTCCATGTTGTTAGTTAAATAATACTAACCATCCTCTTTTCTCTCTGCCTCTCTCTCTCTCCCTCACTCTCTCTCTCTCTCTCTCTCCCTCACTCTCTCTCTCTCTCTCTCTCTCCCTCACTCTCTCCTTCCCTCTCTCAGAGTATAGGTAAAGGCTCGTTGTGGTCCATAGATCCAGAGTACCGAAACAACCTGATCCAGCCTTGAAGAAGACCCCCGTACCACCCCTACTCCCCAGGACTGGTTACCCCCTCCACCTCTCCCCCCACCTCTCCTCAGGCGTATCACAGGTAGCTTACATACCCCTCACACTTTCGTTCCACACACTCTTTTCATTCGGTCTTTTACACCTTCTTCATATCGTTCACCCACTTCTTCCCTCTCTCCCTAAGGCATATCACAGGTAGCTACACACCTCTCGATTACACACACACACACCACACACCACACACACACACACACACACACACACACACACACACACCACACACACACACACACACACACACACACACACACACACACTTCCCTTGTGTCCCTTATTCTCTCCCTCTCTTTTTGACCCCTTGCCACCCCAATTTGTCATTGACACCCCCCCCCCCAGTTTCCCCCGTTCCTTCCCTTCCTACCTCCTCACATCCCCCTCTTCTTATCTGCTTCTATAATTCTTTGTTCCCCCCTTTTACAACTCTGTCCC